>NC_057729.1:30850888-30871263 GCF_004010195.1 Chiloscyllium plagiosum
AGCTCCGCACTGTCCCCTTGACTTGTCCGACCTGCCTAGCTCCTTTTCCACCTATCCACTCCACCCTCTCCTCCCTGACCTATCACCTTCATCTCCTCCCCCACTCACCTATTGTGCTCTATGCTACTTTCTCCCAACCCCCACCCTCCTCTAGCTTATCTCTCCACGCTTCAGGCTCTCTGCCTTTATTCCTGATGAAGGGCTTTTGCCCGAAACGTCGATTTTGCTGCTCGTCGGATGCTGCCTGATTTGCTGTGCTCTTCCAGCACCACTGATCCAGAGTATTACATGAGTTTGGCATGTCAGGTTAGTTTAGAGATAGATGTCAAGGAAAGAAAAATGAAGTGAGTTGAGAAGGTTTGTTCATTAATGGACATTGTAAGGGAAGTTGTGATTCCTTCCTTCAGTGTTTCACAATACAGTCCAACAACGTGCTATAGGATGAGGGAAAGTCAAACATATCATGAGAAAGCAATATAAATTCAGTAATCTGGTGAGATTCTTAATCTTCTGGCACTGCAAAGCACTCCTGCAAAACACCCATTGCCACAGACACTTCTGTGTTTAAAATTCTTTGGTGGATTCTTGGCTTATGTCCTTGAACAGAGGCAACATCTGAAACCTGGCAGGAAAAATAGAAGGTGAAATAGTCTTTCCCTAACAAATAGATAGCATTACTGGCAAAACAAATTACCCCAATAGTGCTGAATTTGTTGTTTTATCATGAAGCTGTTGGCACATCTTTGTTATTATTGGAATTCAGTGTATGGGATGCCTATATACATCAAGTAGATCAAATATTCTTTATGATGTTAACTAGAATACATGCAAGCTGACTAATAGTTACAACTAAAAGTTAGCTGTTTCTAATATATCACGTAGGAAATTAGTTCAGTAACCATAGTAAGGTCGGATTTTTTTTTAAATCACAGAATGATATAATGTGTGCTATTATTCACAAGAACAAGTCACAAAGTCACAGGAAATTCTACCAATTAAATGTATTATTCGTGAGGCTGATGTTTAGTTACTGAGCTGTTTGTAAAAAGTAGAATACTTTTTTTAAGGAAAGAATTGAAGTCATATAATCTTATATATTTCAAACCATCTAAATTGTTTATGTTATGTATGATATCATTAACCTCTCACAGAAATCTACTAATTACAATACCAATCCACCATTTAAGTTTAAGTGAACATTAATTGGCCAGCTAGAGATTATTGTTCTGCAGTCCATTTGGGTTCAAACTGTTGGTTTGTCAGAGAGCATAAGGCACTCCTAAAGGTATATCCGTTCCTACCCTTCAGAGACTCTCAATTTAAAGAGGAATCCATCAATTTTCCATGGATAAAGCTTGGGTATCTCCAAGTAATTGATTGACCTTCAACTAATGCCCTTTCTCAGTGAAGGTAATTTTTAGTTTTATTTATTTAAGTATTGATTTTTTGGGGGAATGAATTTCATGCTTGTCAAAATGATGAATGACATGGCTCAGAAATGAAACATTCTTTGCTCTTTGCTCCTAGTAACAATATAAAACATTCCTGGAAGGGTATAACGTAGTTCAGGTGCAGTTCAGATCTCAGTCCATGTCAACTCCCAAGTGGTCAATAACCCACCCCTGAATGAGCATTTCCTTTGGTATTCCTGATCATTCCCACAGTACAGTCAGAATACATTTTAGGGATTTTTTTCTGGAGTTTGACAATTATCATGTTCCAGAGTTATTTTTTGTGGGTGTTGGCTTTAACGAAACCATGTAATAAAGATATGCAAATTGAGGTATTGTGGCATAATGGTAATATCCCTATCTCTGAGCCAGGAGGCCTTGTTTCAAATCCCACCTGCTCCAGAAGTATATAATAACATCTCTGAACAGGTTGATACAAATAAAAAATTAAAGAGTGGCATGGTGATAGTGTCCCTACCTTTCAGCCATAAGGTCTGAATTCAAGTCTCACCTCTGGTGTTTTGTCATTCCATCTCTGAACAAGCAAAACTTAACAGCTCTTGGTGGTATAATGATAGTCTGCCCATCTCTGAACCAGGAGACCTGAGTTTTAAGTCCCACCTGCACCAGTGGTGCATAATAGCATCTTTAAAGAGTTTGATTAGAAAATATCTAAAAGGGGTGCAATGAGAAATACCTTCATCATTAAACCTATCTATTTAATGTTTTAGTGAAAGAATCTTTTCACTTAACACCAAAACATATTTGTAGGGCTACAAGCTCAATCAAAAAGTAGTTTTTGCTCTTGATATTTATTTTTGAAACAGCAAAAATGACTAATCATCTGCAACTATTCTGAGTACTTTAGTCCTATTAGTATTTTAAAATTATCCAAGATCATCCTTACTGAGCTCCCTTAGCATCTCAAAAAGTAAAATGTGGTAAAATCCCTGGCCTTATTGTTAATTTCTGTTGAGTTACTAAACCTCTGCTGCAGGCAAGGTTGGAATGATAGAGGGACATATATCACAGGAAAGTGATGCCATGTCACATGACACTCAGGCTCTGATTTTTCACTATGACAAGATAGTCTCTCTGTTGTGGAAGGAAAATGGCAGAAGTCAAGAATCCCAAATCTTACCCACAAACCTGTTATTTCTCATTTACACAAGGGTAGGATTGAGGGCAGCTGTAATTTGTGGATGCAGAGTTTCCAAAGGCAACTGACTGGCTTTTTCACTGACCAGCTACCTCTAATGAAATGACATTCTAGCAGCCGTGGGGCCTATAACCCAGAGAATGGATCTTAGACTTAATAAGAGCAGGTCCATTCTTAGTGCATTCCTTTTGGATAACTACAACAATACTTCTGTGGTGATTTGAGGAGCCCTTGCAGATATGGTTCTAAAATACCTTGGCTGGGATCAGTGATCCCTCTGGGCCTAGCCATCAGGTTTCTTTTGGGAATGGGGTCAGGGATCATTGGGGGTTGTTAGGTGCCCTTTGGGGTTGTTAAGTTTTGAGAAGCTGCTGCAAGAAACCTTTGGAATTGTTAAACTTGTCAAGAATTGTCAACAGAGTTAAGAAATGTCAAGTGTCAACAAACGCTAACCTGTGAAGAAGTGTCAACTGGATGTCAAATATGTTTTTTTAATGAATGAGTGTTTTTCTCAATATCAATAGATGGCAATAAAGAAATGTAAATAATAGAACCATGTTTTTCTTCCATGTGCTAAGGTTCTTCTGAACACTTAATGGAATTAGGACTGGTAAGTTAGAATGGTAAGTGAAGGGGGAAAGGACAATAGGTGGAGGTAAGCACTAAGTTGGCAGAGGGAGCTTGAGATGCCAAAGGAATGGATAGAAAACATTAGGTTACATGGGTTGCTATGGATGTGGCATGGGGAATGGGGACGGTCGGCAGGGGTGACTGGGTGTGAGGGGTGAGGGTTGGAGGAAGGTGTTATTAAGAGTCAAGAACCCTGTGGATCTCATCCCAAGAAAGCTTTGGGAGAGATAAGGTAGCTTTGGGAGACATAAAATACCTTTGGTGGAGGGAAGGCACCTTTTGGGACAATGAAAAGATATGTTTGTTAGTAAAAGGTGTATTAAATTATTGGGTTTGGCAAAACAGTCAAAGAATTGTCTAGAAAAAATGTAGCAGCTATTGGTTAATGCCTGTTCACATAAAACCATTAAATGATCTGTGCTGCATTACTGATAACCTAAACTATCATTTTCACAGTGGACTTCATACTGATGGGCAGCTTAAGCTGCTGATTGATTGACAGTGTAGATTTACATCAGACATTGAGTACTTGAGTGAAATGTTAGTATAAGATATTGAACAATTGAATGAATTGTTTGTTTCTAAAAAGAATTAGTTGAAGTAATTTCAACATTTTTTTTATTAATGAGTGTGTATTCTTTTCAATTGTGACATTATCAATAGTCTGGTAACTAAAGGCTGGAAAGTTCCTTCAACCTGATTATCTGCATCCTAAAGTCATGCAGAAAATGGCAACAAAGACAGTAGATGCATTGATTGTAAACATCTAAAGTACCTTAGATTATGGAGGGGTTCCAGTGGATGGGAAAGTAAAGGTGTAACACATTCATTCAGGAAAGGAGAGCGATAGATAGCTGAATATCTGTCATTGGGAAAATGTTAGAATCCATTACTAAGGAATTTGTAGCAGGCAATTTAGAAAATCATGATATATTCAGGCAGTTAGTATGGTTTTGTGATGGGAAAATCATGTTTGACAAATAAATTAGGATTATTTGTGGATTTGACACACAGGGTAGTTTAAGATGAAATGGTTGATCTACTAAATTTGGATTTGCAAAAGGCATTCAATAAAGGGTCACATAAAAGGTTGCAAGAATTAATGAGAGGTTGGGGTAATTCACAACCTAAATTTGTAAGGATAGAGAATGATCTAACAACAGGAAATAGAGTTGGCAAAGTGATTTGTGGTTCGGACAGCAATCAGTGCTGAGACCTCAACTATTTACAAGCTGTATCAATGATTTTCATGAAGAAATCAAATATATTGTAGCTAAATTTTGCTGCTAATGTAAAGATTGGAAGGAAAGCAAAAAAGATACAAACACTTTTCATGCAGATGGAGAGCCTTTTCAATATTACAAAACTGGCACTTGAGGCCTGAATCCGGAAGTCCCACTCCTGAACACAGCATTTAACACTTTCGCAGTTGGTGGGAGGAACTGGGATAGGTTCTAATTTGCATTTACATAGTTTATGGAGGCAGCTACACAGGTTAAAGTGCTGCTTCCTCAGGCTGATCTGATTTAAATGTATGCAATGTCCAAGACGTGACTCGTGCACTTTAGAATTGATGGAAGGTGATCTAAGACCGCTGAAGTTTTTTTTTGGAGAAGCAGGGTATCCTTTTAGGTAGGAGAAAGTGAGGACTGTAGATGCTGGAGATCAGAGCTGAAAATGTGTTGCTGGAAAAGCGCAGCAGGTCAGGCAGCATCCAAGGAACAGGAGAATCGACGTTTCGGGCATAAGCCCTTCTTCAGGTAAGCAGGGTATCCTTTTAGGTAAGAAAGTTATCATTTTGGATATAGTCTTGAGAGGCCTTTGGGTAGACTAAGTGACTATTGGGATTGTTAAAAGTAAATATGAAAGTGCATAAAAGTAATAAACTTATTGAAACTGAATAGAATGGTTAAGAGATCTATCATGATAGATGTTTAGCCAGCTGTAAAGAGAAATGTCAAGATAGCTTTAAAAGGAACAATCAAGAAGACTGTCAAAGGGACCTGTCAAGCTTTCAAGACTTTTAAAACTCCTATCCTTTAAATACATGAGAAAAAAAACTCTGCAATATTAAAAAGATCAGTACTTGTTATATCATGCTGCACATTGAGATACATTTGAGGGTTATGATCAGGAGGTTAGTGCTGCCTAACTAATTTCCCAACATTATCACAGTTGGGTACCTGCCATTTGCAGTTTGCTTAACTGCTTCAAGTAGTTTTAAATGGAATTATAATGGGACTGTGAAATCAAGTGCTTTTTTAAAATAACATTCACTACTCTTTGTTTTCTGCTACACTGTTAATTATGTATCCATATTATTGCTGAATCCTTTCTTCTCGGAGTTCTAGGCTTTGATGTTTGCTGTGTGATATCTTAACAAATGCTTTTTGGACGTTCATGTATGTCACATCAACAGCACTAACATCATCAATCCTCTCAGTTACCTCATTAAAAAGTTCAAACAAGTCAGTTAAACTTGATCTGCCCTTAACAAATCCTTTTCTTAATAAACCAGCAGTTGTCCAAGTGACTATTAATTTTGTCCCTGATTATCATTTCTAAAAGCTTGCCCACACCAAGGTTAAATTGACTGACCAGTTTCTGGGCTTATCTTAAAAAGTTTATTTTAAAATGGAAATTTGCATTAGTGATTAATGAAAATATTAATTGAAATTATAATTTTCTCCTGCTAGATTTGAACTCTTGTTAAAATGGAGAAGTTAACATTTCACTAAGAAATGAATTTTTTTTCTTAACTGGTGCAAATTAGACTTTTTTTTGCTGTTGTTTTGAACTACAAAGGCTCCAGACAGTTTGCAATGCAAGACTCACACTGCCTCACTCTTCATCTTGATGCAGAGAAATAGATTGCATTAATCAAACATTTTCACAGTTATTTAATCTGGTTACAATTAGCTGAGACTGCACATCCCTGAAGCCTATCAGACATGCCAGATAGCCTGTAATATATGGCTCGACAATCACATGCTGGCAGTGCTTTAAAAACCAGATTTTTATAATGCGGCATGAAATTACAATATGATTTTGCTTTGCCACAAAAGTTTCTAAACAAGCTTGCCCAATGATAAGGTTCCGCATACCTGCATCAAGCTGCTGAATACAACAAGGTCAGTTTATCCTGGCTTTTGATAGGATTTCACTCATGAATCAACCATTTGTACAGCATTATGAAATTTCCTTTTTTTGCTTTGTAGATGCATGAGGTAATGTTGAAAATTTACAATGACTTATGTTCTTTAGTTGAATAACACCCAAGATTTCAGCTGAAAACAAAAAATGCTGGAGATCACAGCAGGTCAGGCAACATCAATTGAGAAAAAACAAGCTGATATTTTGAGTCTAGATGAGTCTTCATCAGAACTGAAATGAAGTGTGGAGGGTGCAGTATTTATGTAGTAGTGGGGTGATGGGGGTGCGGCTCGGAGTGCTGGGGGAGAAAGGATGTTGATAGTTCAGATTAAGTGATCAAAATGTGAGATTGATAGAGCAAAGATGTCTCTAACTGCCAGACTGGAAAGAACAGACAGTCCCACTGGATTGGGGTGAGTGGAGAGGGGATGTGGCAATAGAGAGTGTAACAGGCAAAGTTAAAAGAAAGGGAAGGAATGGGCTCACAATTTGAAGGTGTTGAAGTCAAAATTGAGCCTAGAAAGTTGTAAACTGCTTATAGATGAGAGGCTGCTGTGATTTGCTTCATCCAGTCCCTTAATACCATGGCAGAGGAGGCTTGCTGTTGGCTCAGTGAAGTCACCGTAGTCTATGGACCATAGGGCTGCTCTCTCATTAGAGAGAATCCAATATTGGTTGTTTAACTTGAGGGCCACCACTCCTCAGGTAACACAAGGGGTTGAGAAGGAGAATCCTTCAGTTGGTGCAGGAATTGGCATTATTCTGTTGGCATCTTTGTGTTGCAAATCAGCCACCCAGCCAAGTGAGCAAACCAACCCCAATGTTTGCCTCAGTGTGCCTGGTTGGCTAGTGGCTGGTGAGTTTTCCTGTAATGATGCAGCGCAAATAATTTAATGGCACTTCAGCAGCAGGCAAAACTGCCTAAAGGCACTCCCTCCTTCTCCCACTCCTCTTCAAGTTTGAATCCATAGATTTTGATTTTAGTTTGAGATGGAAACCCTTCACACAAGGAGCCGAGGCAACAACAAACTCTTATGGTAAGGCCGGGAGTTATTTTAACGTGCAGGCCTCATTCTTATATCCATGCCCAGTGTCTGTTCAAATCTAACAGAATTAATTGCGAGGTCTTCCAATAGGGGCAAAACCTAGGTTGGCAAGATAGCACTGTGAACCTGGGGAATTTGTGGCAGTGATCAGGGAAGTGGGAAAAGGTGAGGAGAGATGGTACTTGCTGATTGAGGGAAAGGGTGGGAAAAACAAAGCAAGTGAAATCCAAGGTTTCTTGCTCTTTTAGGCCCACAAGGATAACATAAATCATAGAAAATGGAAGTAGATTATTTGTAAATTTATTGCACTATTAAACTGGTGTCTGAAATGTATTATTGGATTAAACAGCACAAAATGCAGCATCAAACTGGGTTTAACGGTCCATTGTTCAGATTTCTCTCATCTCTGGATTAGGACACCATAAGCAAGAAGTTTAATTTTAAGATTTTGTCAGCTCTAATGGTTATGAATAAAAGCTAGCTGCACCATCAACACTCAATACTGATCACAACAGTTCATATCTAACTAATGTTAATTGTTCCCCTCAGCTTCAATTCAATTTTGAAACAACTGCAGAGTACATTGCTCCTAAAATTAATGCTCTTCTTTCAGTATACAATCTCTATGCATTTCTTCTGAACATAAGGGGGAGTATCAGCTGACAATTTATCACTGGCAGTAATTATGGTGAAATTATGCAAATTTACCACCTCAACAACCATAATTGAACAGCTTGACCGTCATTGACAATTATGGGTTAGTTCCTGCCGTTGGTGAGTCCTCTGTGATGCAAATATAAAACCACCAAATTAAAAAATTTGGTTGAGTAATTTTCAAAAGAGTGGAGCACAATTAAAAGATAACTGCATCTGCAAACAAGCTAGACACAGCACCAATGTCCCATAATGCATACACTGGAATAGTAGGTAAAATTACTAAAACAACAACATTTATAAGGGATTCACAGAAATATAAGATTTATCTACTTGGAAGAAATAATTGAATTTAAAATTATTAACAACAAATTGAAGGAGTATACTTTTTGCCAAAGCAGTAGGACATCACATCTACAGACAAACTGTTTCAATTTTGATGAAATAATATTTTTCCTGTATTGACTAGTAGAACTTTCAAGCATTAAAGAAGGCTATTTGGCCTGCCATGCTTATGCCAACCCTTTGAAGGGTCTAACCTCTTTGCCCATGCACCGTATACATGGATGGCAATATTACACTTGGTAGTATTTTTGACACTGTTGCAATGTTCATTGTTTCCATTAAAAAAATCACACAACACGAGGTTATAGTTCAACAGGTTTATTTCGAAGCACTAGCTTTCAGAGCGCTGCTCTTTCAACAGATGGTTTTGGAGTATAAGATCATAAGACACAGAATTTATAGCAAAGTTTACAGTGTGATGTAACTGAAATTATATATTGTAAAAGACTTGGTTTGTTTGTTATGTCTCTCATCTTTTAGAATGAACATGTTGATTTCAGTTCTTTCAGACATAAATCACAGAACTTTTTAAAATTTATATTCTCAAGTGAATTTTAAAAATTTGTGCCATGTTGGCCCAGATAATTGAAGGTGTGAGGTGCCCTGTGTGAGACTGTCTGTGCCACAATGTTCAGACTGATGCTAATGTAAAAAACAGACTTATAGAATCTTACATAGATTCATGCAGTTTTTGAGCAAAATAAAATGTAATTCTGCAAATACAAATACATCCCACAAACTTATACTTGTGTGTGTGCATGTGGGTGCGTGTGTCGGGGGGCTGGTTATGAGTGTCTGTGAGATGGTGCGTATATGCGTGTGAGTGTGGGAGTGTATATGTGAGCATATGAGAGAGAGCTTGTGTATGAGAGAGGGTCTGTGTGAGTGTATGGTTCTGTAGGAGTGTGTGTGTCTCTGAGGCTTGAATTGACAAAGACCACATCAAAATTTCAAATCACAATCCTGGCTCCTTACGTCAGGAGTCTGGACGTGGCAAGAAGGATACAGGGAACTGAAATTATGCAAACTGTTGTTCAGTCTGCTCTAAAACAAATGGAAAGAAGTGCCCACTAAGTGCATCAAGGTTATCCAGCCAGTTGTCATAGCCAATCTATTAACTACACCAATCTATGAGCAGTCACACTATTTCATGCAGCTCAGGGGTACAATGTGTCAAGACTCTTCAAATTTGTCTGCTAGCCCAATGTGACAGGATTGGGAAAACAGCTAAAGTTATTGGTGTTGTGGTTTTACTTCCATCTATTGCTCTTTATTCATATTGAGCTCTGATGCTCACTTATCCATTGATGCAACATTTATTTAATTATGAAATAAATCATCAGTGTTAGTTTGTCATTTAATATTCAAAATTATTTTTGAATTATTATTATTTTTAAGGAAAGAACTATTATATCAAACACTGTTGTTGTTAGGCTTCTTCCCTTTGATTAAAATAAATTACCCATCATATTATATTATAAACAAGCAAAAGAAAATCTGAAGGAACCTTACAAATGTCCACATGGCACAATCATTCCAATTCCATGGCGGGCATTATTGCTTTCTGGATTTTTCTGTCAAGTATTGTATTGCTTTATCTCTGGACGCTTATTTTCCTAAATTTATACATCTAGGTGGCTTTCTTTCTCTCTTTTAACTTGTGACAGACTATCTGAATATTTTAGTATCTCTTCAAAGTCAATCAATACCACTTACAAAATTATTATTTTTCAAAACAAAATGGAGCATGCTTAAAGTACTGTTAGTTAGAATTCTAGTTAAAATTCAAAGGGCAAATCTTACCAGGTCCTGGATGATTTGGGCTGTGTCGAGGAAGCTCAAAGAATCATATGAGAAGTCAAGCAAGGCCTTTCCCAACACCAGGAGCACTTTTTCACTTTGTCCTCAAGGACACGCACCTAGCTCATAGATTGGACCAGGCTGCTGCCTTGCTCTAATAGAGCTCTCTCCCCTTGCACCTACCTAGATACACAGAGCATCCCTGCCTTCCCTCCTGGTGCTTTGCCCCTTTAGACAGAGTTTAGAGGCTCATAGTAGCTCTGTTTTGCCTTGCACTTTAGAAAGAAAGCAGACAGGAATGGGTGAGCCCTGGGCTCAAGAGCCAGCACTCAGCCCTGCTACTCTGCTGAAGTCTTGTACTTAGTTACTGAAGGGGTTGATGAGCTACCAAATCTGACATGTTCTCCTATATGTTCAGGGTGTGGAGGAAAGGTGGACAGATGCAGACTCAGATAGACAGTTTGAATAGGGACATGAGGATGTGTGGTGCCAGTGGGGTTAATGGGGAGGGATAAAAGGAAGAAAATGTTCATGTTTTGGGTTTCATCTACATGGTTATACTGGGTCTAGAACTCACGGTCAGGAGGGACAGGTGCTGTCACCTTTCATTGTCCTGTAAAATGGAAGTGCGCAATGGAAATGAAAACAGCAGCTACCACACTTGTACTGGGTGGAATATTGATGCCATCCATGAAAGAAGGACTGTAGGATACAGCACTATGGGACCATTCAAAGGACAACACCATTGGGCACACACACACACTTAAGGTGAAACACTTATAAACTTAGCATTCCTTGTGACCCCTAGGCATCAATCTATTGTGTGTGGCACTTTGGAGTTGGAACAGTGCTAATGCAGAAGAAGTTGCTTCAGAAGCACAATCAGTGTTATCAGAGTACAAGCACTTAGGGCTCTGGAGTACTCTAAGGGAGTCGAAAATCCATGTCATTGAAAAAAGGTTGGGATAAAAAAAAGCTTGAGAGCCATTAATACTTCATTGCTGCTTAAAAGGGAGTGACCCATAGCTGTATTTGTTTGAGGCAGCTGAGAAACATTGAACATTAGAGAAATTCAGCAGCAGCTTGGTGAACTGTTTGATAAAAGACAAGAATGCACTAATAAATAGATAAAAAGCTTGAGAGTGTCCTCAGAAGTCCTGGGGAACTTAGTTTTGGAAGAAGAAATTGAACTACCCAGAGGTAAGCAGTCCATAAGGCCACAAGGAATAGGTACGGGAGTAGGCTGTTCAGGCTATTGAACCTGCTCTGCCATTCAAAAGGAGCACAGCTGACCTGACATTCCTCACGTCTACTTTCCTGCATTTCCCCCATAACCTTTATCCCCTACTCAACAAGAATTTATCTATCTCAGCCTTAAATACACAAAAGCACTCTGCCTCTGCGGCAAGGAGTTCCTAAAACTCACAATCGTCTCAGAGGAGAAATTCCTCCTCACCTCAGTATTAAATTGATGCTCCTTTATTCTGAGACTATGCCCTCTGGTCCTAGACTCACCCATGAGGGGAAACATCCTCTCAGCATTTACCCTGTCATACCCCTTAAGAATCCTATATGTTTCAATGAGATCACCTGTGATTCTTCTAAACTTCAGAGAGCGGGGTCCCACCTTTGCTCATAAGACAATCCCTCCACGTCAGAGATCATCCTCGAGATCTTTCTCTGAACTGCTATGAAATGATATCTTTCCTTAACTGAGTTATTATGTCATTCTAAATTTGAGGCAGTTTTAGTTAGAAAGACTTTAAGGACATCCAAGGCTGTGTCTTTGAAAGTGAAGAATTACAAGACTTTATGAAGGACCCAGGGTTTAATGAGATGTGGTAACCCACTGTCTTTACAGCATTGATCACTTAAAGTGCAATTTGTGTGGTTTTCAACTACAGTTTATCTGTTACTAATATTCTCCTTTACCTGATTATTAACATCTCTGTTTAAAATATTACACATAACATTCAAAATCATTATCTTATCTGTATGTAATAATTATTGGTTATGATTGTTATATTCAAGTTTCTATAATAAAGATTTTTTTTGGTATTTCAGTTCAACCCTGGAATCATGCCATTTATTTTCTTGCCCTTAGTTCTTTCACAAAATCCATTCTTTAACAATTATGATCTGTCAAGCAAGATCATGAAAGATTCAGATTGTTCAGTGTTCTCATAACTGAAATCAGAACAACATTTAAAGCCACACCAGGGACTGAATCACAGTGAATGATTGGACACTGTGGCTATAAGAGTCACAGCAGATTGATGTTATACAATGCAAGAAAACTAACATATCTGTGAGCAACCATAATTGAAACAACTGAAGATATTAAACCTTACTTTTAATTTGACAGCAAAAACATTCTTCCTAAAGAGCAGGAAGGCAGTAATCTGATTTATTTAGATAATATCTGCTAACTCATAACTGTTTTAATTTATTCAATAATCAAAATACTGCATCCACTCGAACCAGCATAACGTTTTATGAAAATTATAAAGAAATAATTTTTTTTTTGGTCAGTAAGTTGTCTGACTTGAGTGAAAACCTACCTACTTGTTCTAAAATCTTTAATGTCAGTTGCACATATAGTCCTGTTGTTTATCTGAAAGGAATTGCACAGTATTTCTTCCAATTACCTAATGCTAGATAAATAAAGAACTGGCATTTAGTTGTATTTTAACAGGTTCCCAGGACATTTCAAAAGTAGTCACTGTTGTCTTGTAGACAAACAAAACAGCAGACTCTGCAAACAAGGACTACAACCGCAACATAGTGAATAATCTCGTGATCTATATTAGATATCATTGGCTGGGAAGGAAAATGTTCCAAGTGATGCTTGTTTCATGGCTCCTTCAGGCTGCACACAAAGAAGCATATAGCAGAGGTAGAGAATACATGACTATGGAAGGTTGATCAGTACACTAAAGGCAAAATTGCATTTTTCAAGACAGCTGAACAGTTAACTCTGTATAATAAGGATTAACAAACAATAAAAGAGAGAAATAACTTCTGAAGTGTTTTTGGTACCATTGGTTGAGAATGTACACTAGTACAGTATTTGCTCTTTACTCAATGAACAGTGCCAAAAGTATTTTGTGTCCACCTGAGTAGTAAATTCTGACATTAGTTCAATATCACACCAAAAGGTTACACTTCTTTAGTTTATAGTTAGATTAGGTGTTCAAGTCCTATAGAGTGGCTCCCAAATCCACAAAACTCTGATCCAAAATTGTGAATGCAATTGAATGAACCAAGTTGACATAAGTTTCCAAAGTCAACACTCAGAGGTTCCATTTGTTTGTAAAGGTATCTGGAGTGCTAGGATTCCTGTTACTATCTCTATATTTAGGCTGATATGTCAAAGCTGCAGAATAATGCTACTCAGCATTGGTTTACTGTTAGTGATTACAGCCCCAAAAATATATATTCTGTGTATTCTCATTATAAATTCAATAGAAAATTTCAAAATGATTGGAAACCAGGGCTGAAAATACTTCTTGCTTTGCTGGAGTAGAACTTCTTCACAATGCATTATAGATACTTTTAATCAACCAGTTCAGACATGTTATGACAACCCTTTGGAGCAGGTAGGATTCCGAATACCAGAGCTCCTGCACACCTAGACTTTATTGGGATCCAGAAATTGCTTGGTTTTCCTCCCTGGTAGATGTAGACTTGAAGTCAACATATGGATCCAAGCCCGGATCAATGATTGTACTCCTGAAGATCAAGATGTCAGATTTTTATTTTTCTTATAGCTTTGTAGGGAAGTGGTGCTCTCATGATAATATCTTTGCATTAGTAGTCTAGGATCAAGGCTAATTCTTTGAGTCATGGGCTCAAATCCCACCATGACATTTGGTAGACTTTAAGTTAAATTAATAAATGTGAGAATATAAAGCCAGTCTGCAAGCCAGAAATAATGCATTTCATCATTACAAACAGATCTGTCAGACTTTCAAGACGCTTACGCATGGTGGAAAAAAATTAGGGAGCACAAGAAAATTTGTAAGTGTCAATGACAGAAGCTTTTGCCAGTTAAGTAACACTGGCATTACCTTTTTTGATCATAGTGATTTCCCTTGGATTTGTTTTCATGCTGATTGTACTTTGCCCTAACAATTTGTTTCAACTCTGATTTCAGAAAAAGCATCTACAACTGCACCTGTGTGGTTTTATTTTCAATTTTCTGCACCAAATCATTTTAGGCCTATCTGAATGACACTGCCAATTAGTGCCAAATTAGAGGTTTTGTGCTGTCGGTCTCTGTCTACTAAATGCAATGTTGCCAGCAATTCTTTACCACCTTCAATGGCAAGCAGCCAATAATTTAGTAGACCAGGTGCTAAATATGTCCAATCAATGCAGAATATCCGTTAACAAAGCCACAATGATATTAGAGAGCTGTACAGTATGTCATACAAGTCAGATCAGGTCTTGTGGTATAGTGGTAGTGTTCCTATGTCTGGGCTAGAAGGCCTGGATTTAAGTCTTACTTGTTGCAGTGATATGTAGTAACATTTCATAAATAGATGTTTAAAAGTATGTATCATACAAGTCAGAGAAAATAGTGATTGAATTGCACAATGCACTAGTCAGATTACTGAGTCCCATTTAGACTGCATGAAACAAAAGTGACATTCAAATGCTTTAGCAATGCAGAACAGAACCATGAGCTAGTACAGTTGTACTGATTGGAACCAGGTAGATCTTGTGGACTATGAGATCCTTGATCCTTGGGTTGTTAATCTGGGCCAATCCGGAAGCCCTAGCTGTCCAATGTAAACAAGGGACATGCTGCATGCAACAGCAGATTGCGTTGGTTCACAGACTCCCAACCCAACTGCCTGTTCTGTGGTGCTGTGGAGTCTGTGGACCATGTATTTATGGTGTGTGGGCATCTGCACTCCATTTTTTGTTTTCATCATGAACCTTCTTTATGTTTTTGGCTGCACTTCCGCCCTATGTTCCTGATCTTTGGACACCCGGTGAGAAGAGGGGAGGGTAGGTCAGAGGATCTCCTTGTGGATCTGGCCAAATTGTCCATAAACAGGTCTAGGCAGGAGTTGTTATGGTTGTTTGCCTGCTCCCCTTCCGTAGTTATGTCTCAGCTCCGATGTCCGTCGATAAGGAGCATGCAGTCTTGAGGTTTTCATTGAAGAGTGGGCACCATGGGGTGTGGAGTGTTTTATTTTCCCCTCTGATTCTATTTTGACTTAATCCTTGCCCTCCTCTTTACCCGTTTGATCACTTAGGGATTGCCTTTTGCTGAGAAGGGCCATGCCTGTCACTGGCCATTTGGGTATTTCCTTTCTTCCTGCTGGTGGATTATAATAAAGAGTTCTGCACTCATTGTTCCTCAATGTGTCCTACACCTGCACACACACGACATGGGTGCTGGGAAAAATAAGCACTACCGCTGTTTGGTGGTAGTGTAGGTGTTTATTAAAAAAATGTAAATGGGGACTTGGAATCTCCTCAGTTCAGGGGACTGACTCCAAATTGGCTGATCTCTTTGTATTCCAAATTGCCAAACAAGCTAGATATTAAGAAAATCTGACTTCAAAGACCAAAGCATGCCCTTGCTGACTTCAACTCACCACTTGCTCTGATTGGCCTTCATCTTGGACACACGGCACCAGCATCTCAGGGCATTCCACATGGGCACTGGCCACATGACCATGGACATTAGAATCCAAAATGTCAGCCTCTAAGAACACACATGGTACATCTCTGATTCACTTACTGAACACTTCTGCATTTTAATGCTGTTCTTTGGGCTGTACTGGCAACCAGCATTTGCAATTCTGCAGCAAAAAGAATTTGTACATTCAGACACATGCACCCTGCTGAAGGACTGGACCAGACTGCCTTCCCAATCCATTTGTTTGCTCTCTTAGCGTACCTTCTATCTGAACTGATCTGGATGCCTGCGGTGCATTGCCTTTGCTTTCCTTTTTATACCTTATTCCCTCAGTCACACATATCGTGGTCATATTACTTCTGTCTTAGTTCTGCAGACACAACTGAATGAAACTTGTCATATCAGCAGGTTTCAGCCAGTCAAAGGGAATAGACTTTGGTTGTGGAGTTCCAGCACAGTGTGCTAAAGACATCCTTTCATACCTGTCCAGGGGTTTGGACATGGTCAGTCAGCCATTTGGTGTTGTCAGAGTCAGGGTCCTTTCCTTAAAAAGGGCCAGGAGCCAAATGATAAAATCACAGGCTTTATACCACCCATTTTGACTCTTTTTACCCTATTTCGTAAGATTCAGCCTAAGGTCTTTTGTTGAATTAGTTAACTTCTCAATGGTTAATGTTTTTCACAATTTCTTACTGTGCATGTCTAATTTCAAAAGGTAAAAAGGAATGTGTTTACACCACTTCTGCAGTTGATCATCTCTGGTAGGCCCCTCAGAGATCCTGCATTTCCACTCGGATGGAGTGGAATGTGGACTATATAGAAATGCAAACTAACAGTCATTGCTTAAAGTTTCAGTCAATGTCTTTTTTTGGTTAAAAACAGCCATTTCACAGGCAGGGAGAAATTATACCCACTTAAGAAAGGATCAAGATAGAGTGGGAACAAATTTAAAGTAATACACAGAAGATGCAAATGTGATATTAGAGAAATCTTATTCATATTGAGTCTTTCTGGAACACACTGCTTAGATATGGCATTCAAAATGACTGAATGATCTTCCTTCTCTATAATTATTCTTTGATATGTACAGAAGGTGGGAGATGGAAGTAACAGTAATGTTGCAGCTAGAAACTTTAGGAAAGACCAACGTTAGACTTCGTATTGAGCAGCAACTTCATTCATTTCTATTGGTTTTATTTATTTGCAGTTAAGTTTCATTCTCTCTTTTAATATATTAATGTAAATTTTAAAATATGTTTTGTTTAAACTGGCATGCCTCATACTTCTCTTCTTGACCTGTTACTTATTTCTGTACATTTCGTCTCTTCAGCTGTTTGCATCTGTCCCATTAGTCACACTCACTATTACTTGCTTATTTTCCAATCAAACTCTATCTTCTCCCTTTCTCTCTGCCCCTCTCTTCCTACTGTCTGTCCCAGCTATTGAATTAAGAAAACCTTTCTTCCGTGTGTTCAGCTTGCACCATCCCTCCCTTTTTTCTCACCAAAATGTTCATTCCCCTGTTGCTTCCCATTTCTCTGTGTTTGTTCATTGGTTATCCTGCTGCAGACCACTACCTTCCAGTGGCCTGCCTTCCACTGTCAGTCCACGGTCAGCTTCATACAGGGGCCTGCCTACTCCCACAGCCGATTCGACCTTGTGTGACTAGCTTTAAAAATTACTTTCTGCAGCCAAAACAGCTCCTGTATTTGGCTGTTCCACTCGGGCTAATTCTTGACTCTTTGGCCCTGCTCTCAATTTTGCCCTGCTTTGCTTCAGTGCAATTTATTTAATTAATTTAAGACCCCATTCCGAACCCAGCTTATTTAATTAATTTCAACCCCTGATTGAGTGCTTAGCTTATTAAAATAATTTCACCCTCCATGTTCAGTACTGAATTTATTTAATTAATTTGATCCAATTCCCCAACCAAAGGAGAAATGTCATCATAATTGAAATCAGCATTCAGATGTCACCTTTTAAACCATTACATATTTTGCCTCATATTGCACCACAGGAAATCAACTCTATATTGTATTTATGAATATATTTCAAATGTTATGCATTGTCAAATAGGCTACAACATTTAGCAATATAAATAATGCACTGCATCAAAATTATCATCATGTCCATCAATTCCACAAAACACAAACAGACAAAATGTAGCACATGGAACGTGGCAACACAAGTTTATTTCAAATGCATAATGACAGTGATACAACCAAATCCTCTAATAAAATATTACTAGAGGCTTCGATGGTAGTGATAGTGACAGCTATTTAGATACATCTGTCATTCAGATGAACAGAAGGAAAGGAAAATGTTCCTATTTCTCTCCCAAACAACATACTTTAAGGTAAAAACAGACAGTGCTAGAGAATCTCAGCAGATCTGGCTGCATCTGTGGGGAGAGAAACAGATATCTAGTTGGAACTGAGAGGTTGAAAAAGTGATAGGTTATGATGTATAAAAAAGTGGGATGTGCAAATGAAATTAAAGAGAAAGATTAGAGGTTCTCAGAGGTTAGAGATCAAAAGGCATAAAGGAACAAAGGTCAAAGGAATCAGTCAAGATCATAGTGAAGGGAAACAACATTGGCTAGGTACAGGTTAACAGCAGAACAAAGTTCAGCACTGGCAGAAAGCAAAATCATAATAAAAGGATACATACACTGTTGAGAGAAAAATATCAAAATGGAGGTTCATGATTTGAAGTTGTGGAGCTCAATGTTGAGTCCAGAAGGAAATAAAGCATCTAACCAAAAAATGTTCCTGTTCCTCCAGGTTGTGTTGATCCATATATGGATACATAGGAGCTATCATAGCAGCATTGCCTTGTGTTGAATCACATTTTTTTTATTTGAATGGAATAAAGCAATGTGCTGTTGTTTTCTGCCTAACATTAACTGCTATTCATTGTCAGTGGAAATCAAGGATTGATGAGGGGGAATTAATAGCTCTAGAGTATGGGTTTAGATACAGTACAGCATTCTCTATCACAAAGCTTGACAGCGCATTCAAGCAACAATTCTTTTGAGGTTGGCTACGAAATGTTTAAAACACTTTTAACATCTCTGATTACACATGCTATTAGTTTCCCCAGGAATCCCCATCATCTAATGTAATTTCAGCAGAAAGTCAACTGTGATCATCTGCAGCAGTTTGTTCAGTTGTGATTTGTACAAGTGATGGACATGAAGACAATTTTGATGCAGTGTATCATTTATATGGTCAAACTTTGTAGCCTACGAAAAACTGCATTAGAAAAGAATTGACAAAATGGCTACTTATTCCATGACTTGTGAGCATCAAATGATCTTGTGCCAAACAATTTTAGAAAACTGGGAAACGTTGGTGAATATTAACTCAATTACATTCTTTCTTAGAGTTTCGAATAGCTCTATGCAGCTAAACAACTCGGTATAAGTATCAGTAAGACACTTTTGGAAAATTTGATGTACTTTGGAAATTAGCTCGTATCATATAATTACCTCAGGGACTAAAGTACCTTACTGAAAATGTTTGGCCTTAGAGCATTGTGTCATAGCAACTGCATAAATCAAATCCCAGGGTTGAGTTTCAGAATTTTATTCCATGACATCAATGCAATTCAGGCAGATTTGACAAGCTAATTTATGAGATTGGAGAATTTTAAACATGGTATGTGAGCAAGTGAGTTAGACCTAAAATCATGCATATTTAGGCTATCTGTAATCTTTTATAGTGCTTCACCATTTGGTTCTCAAAAACCAGTGACTGCCCACAGAGCGAACCAATCCTCAGCTCAGATTCGCAAGATGTTTCCCATTGAATCAATTGGGGAAATCTCTCGAAATTGCACTTGAGTTAAAAGGCATGCAAGCACAAGTGGGCAACCTTTAAAATATTTTTCATGTCAAAACATATTTCATTTACCAAGAAACTGGCTGATGTACACCAATGACACAATAACACGATTCAGAATTGTTTTCATTGTGTTATTCAGAGATTTTAAATCAGGAGACTTACAGGTGGAGAACTAGACTAAAATACTTATTTTTGACTTTAAACACATTTCAGCTATGTTAATAAAACTGTGCCAGTTTACCGCACATATTAAAAGGGTAACTAGGGAGAGAATAGGGCCCCTCAAAGATCAGCAAGGTGGCCTTTGTGTGGAGCCACAGAAAATAGGGAGCTACTAAATGAATATTTTGCATCAATATTCATTGTGGAAAAGGATATGGAAGATATAGACTGTAGGGAAATAGATAGTGACATCTTGCAAAATGTTGAGATTACAGAGGAGGAAGTGCTGGATGTCTTGAAACGGTTAAAAGTGGATAAATCCCCAGGACCTGATCAGGTGTACCCGAGAACTCTGTGGGAAGCTAGAGAAGTGATTGCTGGGCCTCTTGCTGAGATATTTGTATCATCGATAGTCACAGGTGAGCTGCCGTAAGACTGAAGGTTGGCAAACATGGTGCCACTGTTTAAGAAGGG
>NC_057729.1:30871998-30886216 GCF_004010195.1 Chiloscyllium plagiosum
GAGGCTGAGGGGTGACCTTATAGAGGTTTACAAAATTATGAGGGACATGGATAGGATAAATAGACAAAGTCTTTTCCCAGGGGTCGGGGAGTCCAGAACAAGAGGGCATAGGTTTAGGGTGAGAGGAGAAAGATATAAAAGAGACCTAAGGGGCAACTTTTTCACGCAGTGGGGTGGTACATGTATGGAATTAGCTGCCAGAAGATGTGGTGGAGGCTGGTATAATTACAACATTTAAGAGGCATTTGGATGGGTATATGAATAGGAAGGGTTTGGAGGGATATGGGCTGGGTGCTGGCAGGTGGGACTAAATTGGGTTGGGATATCTGGTCAGCGTGGACAGGTTGGACCGAAGGGTCTGTTTCCATGCTGTACATCTCTATGACTCTATGACTCTATGACTCTATCTAGGACTATGTTTTAATGGATCAGATGCCATCCTGCAGTTGGAACTCACTACCTCCACAATCAGTCATCCATTCAACTGCTTCAATTCTGTCCCTAAGCTTTGTCTGAACAACCCACTTTCTGCTCATAACCATCCAAGCCATGCTGTACCCTCCTTTCCACTGCGATCTCTAACCCAAGGGACAGGTTGATGAGTCTGCTTCAAATAAACATGCACAATATGGGGTTATGGACCTTTCTAATTTCAAATCTAATGTTGATCTTGCTTTTGTCCACCTCCTATGCAGCTGGAACCTTGTATGCCTTGCTCTGTTTAAATGCCCTGTGATCCGTATGTGCTTCTCTGTTACAATTTGCCGTATTACATGCAAAACAGAACTTCTCACAGTACTTAGGTACATGTGGCAACAATAAATCAAATTAAAAAAAACACAGGCACTTAAGGAATCCTGGGCTTTGGTTTCAGCATTGTAATGTTTCATTTCAAGTGTTTCTAATTGAACCAAATAATATTAGTGACTGAATGATTCAAAATCCCTTCGCATAACATGTGATTATAAATATTTCTGATTTTTTTTGCAATCAGTGGTTTTGGATCATCATCTATAATTTTGTTCATTTTTCCATTGGAAACACAACACAGTGGCCTCAATTCTTGTGATTATTAATAATTGTTTCAAGACTGCCTCACCTCCTGGTAACATACAAAAGGCAAGAAACCTTTTCAGGAAGCAAACTAGGATATGACAAATTATGGGTTATACACAGCTTCATAAATATATTCAACAATGTTAAAATGTCAGACGAGTACCAAGGGTTAGCTGATAATGGAATTCTTCAGGCTCCTAGTGCTCTATGCTTTACCATATAGATAAGGTGAGAGTGAGATGCAGTCATCCCCAAGGACTGAGAGGAGTTAATGTACATTGTAGGAAACTCAGCGCAATTTACTGGAAACCAATGCAAACACAGCAGGAGAGGCACAATACTTCAAACATCAGAATTTCTGCACAATAATTAGCTACAAAGCTCCCATGACCTGAGTAAGATTACAATAGTTGTTAGTTAATGCAGCTAAACTTTGCATGATAATTAGCTGCACAGTTATTACTGCTATCCTAATTGAAGAAATAGGCGAAAATATTGGATAAGGAGTTTAGCTTTGCATAGTAATGAGCATTTCTATTAAGAACTCAGAAATAATATGAATAATGTAGCTATTTTACACTGGAAAATTTCACATATTATTATTAAAGCACTATGACCAAAATAAATAATAGAATAAAATGCTTGTGATAAAGTTTTATGGCAAATGCAAGTAATGATACCTTAAGGAGACAACACATCATCTGAAAATGCCACAAATATTACACTTTTTATTATAGTGAGAAATTATCCTTAATGTAAAAGTCAAGACTGACTTCTCTAGTCTCCCAAGAAGTTTCCCCTTTTTTAAGAATAGTATTTATTTCTCGTATTAGTGTGTTCTGAAGAAAAAAAAACTTAGCCACCTCAAGATGCTGTTTGTTTCTGTTTGAAACAATGGATTACATTTAATTGTTTCCCAGTACTGATACTGAGAGGATGAACAATAATAGCATACACCATAGCAGCTCTGACATTGAACAGGTACTTCCATTGTTTTCATAGTGCATAGATCCATTATGCTTTTGAATGTAATGTTCCTTCAACCTTTCCATTGTGTTTATGTTAAGAGAATTTGTCCATGAATTTTGAGATACATGAAGAATACCATTGCACTGCAATTTAGAGATTTATTTTATACTGAAATCTCACAATTAAAATATCGTCAATCTCATCTCTGTTTTATTATTTTAAAAACTGTATGCAGTTTGTGACTAAACATTTCAATTCAAAATGCTCTGTATTAATATCTTACATCACTCAGTTGGCTTGAATTGGCAATTTGAGCAAAGAACAAAAAAAAATTATAAGAAGATAAGTACAAGTTTCTAGCTGTATATTAACTTCAAAGCAAAAGAATTCCCTGTGATATAGAAATAAAATTTACATAGAATATAAATTCAACAATTATGGAGTGTCAGAGCGTTTCTTATAGTGGGCAAAAACTAAAGTCTGTAACTAGGATTGCTATATTCAGATTACTTTGCTTGTCCAGCTTTTTCTGTTTCTCTCTCAGTGTTTCACTACAGCTCTGAACTAGTGATTATCTCACTTCTTATGTTAGAGGATTCATGGATGCTATGCCAGTCAAGTGGGATGTTACATGCTGCATGGTGTCTTATTTCGGAATGCCTCCAATGTGGTAGTTGCCCATATTCCACCAGGAGCCAAGTAATTTTTTCTGTCTGCTTCTAGATTTGTTATCTTCTTCTTTTTCAAACAGTGGCAATATTTCATCTGATGTCTGAATAAAGTGCCCAAACATTTGTTATTTCTTCATTTATCTAAAGTGGTTCAAGGAGCCTTTCATTTGTCACACTTCACATGCAACTCCTTTTCAATGAACTTGGGGCACGACAATTCAAATACAATCTCTTCAGTTCTCAAGTTTCAACTTTCACATTGGTAGAGTGATGTTCAATGCAAATAATATGTACATATTCCACTTAATGGTTGCACATAAACTCCTTCAGCTGTAACAGGGATAATTTATATACTTTCCTTGTTGCTATGATTATCTATTAATACAACAGTACCAAACCAAACAAGTTAATCCTGTTAATCATGTAACAATCACTTTGAGTTCAGTTTTTTTGAGAACTTTGCTTTCTTTTTATATTAACAGCATTCATATGCATTGGTAATCAAAACATAAATCAAAATTTGCCTGATTAACATTCACAAATACCTCTGATACTCTCTGGTTTGGTCCTGCAATTAGTACAGAATCACAGAAATGTTATGATGCAAAAGTAGGTAATTTGGCCCATCGTGTCTGCACTGACTGTCCAAAAGACTATTCTGTCTTAGTGCCATCCTCTCGCTTTTTGCCATACACATTGTCCTGATTCATTCAAAGGATAGGGCATTACCAGTATTAATTACTCATTCCTCCTTTGAGATGTTTGGAGCAGAGAGTGTCTGCTATCTGCCTTCTTGAACCACTGCAATCTATTTGGTATATGTTAATCCATGATGCTGCTGGAGGATGTTGACACTGATACTAAAGGCAAGGTAATATATTTCCAAGTTATGATGCTGAGTGGCTTGGAACAGAATTTGCAGATCATCATGTTCCATGTATCTGCTGCCCTTGTTCTTCTGGGCAGAAATGTTCATGAGTTTGGAAGGTGCTGTCTAAGGAGCCTTGGTAAATTTCTGCAGTGAATCTTGTAGATGACACACACTGCTGCTACTGAGTGTTGGTGGTAGAGGGTTCCTGGATGCTGTGCCAGTCAAGTGGGATGTTATGTGCTGCATAGTGTCAAGTTTCATGAATGTTGTAGAAGCTGCATTCATCCAGACATTAGGGAGTATTCCATCACATTCCTGACTTGTGCCTTTAGAGGGTGAGAAGGGTTTGGGGAGTCAGGAGGTGAGTTACTTGCTGCAGGATTCCTAACCAATGACCTGCTCTTGCAGATATACTATTTATGAGGTTGGTCCAGTTCAGTTTCTGATCATTATAAACCCTTGGATGTTGATCCGGGGAGTATCAGTGATGGTAATGCCATTGAATGTCAAGGATCGATAGTTAGATTATTTCCTATGGAGGTGGTCATTGTCTAGTACTTGAGTGGTGCGATGTTACATGTCACTTAACATTAAAATCTGAATGTTGACCAGGTCTTGCTGCATTTGGACATAGACTGCTTCGGTTACTGAGGAGTTGTAAATTCTTCTGAATATTGTACAGTCATCGGCAGGCATCCTCACTTCTGACCTTGTGATGGAGGGAAGATCATTGATGAAGGAGCTGAAAATGGCTAGGGTTAGAACACTTGATGACTGACCTCCAACAACCACAGCCATCTATCTTTTAGCCAGGTATGACTCCAACCAGTGCAGAAGTTTCCCTGAATCCTATTTGAGTGTTACTAGAGCTCTCTGTTCCCTGGCCACCCTCAGTGCTTTTGCAAAATGGTGTTCAACGTGGAGGAGAACGTATTCATCAGCTGAGGACAGGAGGTAAGTAGTAAGCAGCAGGAGATTTCCTTGTCCATGTTTGCTCTATTGCCAAGAGACATCATGGAGCCCAGAGTCAACATTGAGGAATCCCAGGGCAACTCCCTCCCAATATATATTATCATGCTGCCACTTCTGTAGGGCCTCTCCTGCCACTGGGACAGGATGGTGATAGTGGTGTCTGGAATATTGTGTAAATGTTATAAATAAATAAAGCATAAATGCTGTCATTCTGAGAAAGAACAGTGCTCCACTTCCCTACAGCAGGGCCCTGGCAATCTTAGTACATATTTGAAGCCAGGTTGATGAGCTTCCATGAGAACCATACCTCTCGGATTACTGATATCTGCAGCTATAATTCCAGTCTGTGCCAACTTGATACAATGCGTAGATGGAGCTTTCACTGTAGCACAGATGTTGGATGACCTCTGCCTTCGCTATAATGGAAGCTGAGACATAAGCCACAGACAATGCACCATGACAGGTTTGCATGTGCTCATTTGGAGTTGACATCCACTTTCACATTGAGAAAGATGGGTTCCAAACTATGCATAAACCCTATACATGTTGGAGAAGGACTCCTCCAGGCATCTTGACAGTGCCAACAGATTCCACCAACTCTACAAATGCACAAAGCTTTTCAGGATGCTCATTCATAGAGTCATACAGCATGGAAATAGATCGTTCGGTCTAACCAGTCAATGCTGACCATAATCCCAAACTAAATAGTCCCACCTACCTGCACTTGGCCCATATCCCTCCAAACATTCCTTATTCATGTACTTATCCAAATGTCTTATAAAAGTTGTAACTGTACCCACATTCGCCACTTCCTCTGGAAGTTATTTGAACATAAACAAGTCTCCATGTAAAAACATTGCTCCTCATGTCTTTTTAAAATCTTTCTCCTGTCACCTTAAAAATATGCCTCCTAGACTTTAAATCCCCCATCCTAGTGAAAAGATACCTGACATTTACCTTTTGTATATGCTTCATGATTTTGTAAGCATCTATAAGGTCACCCCTCAACCTCTTACATTCCAGTGAAATAAGTCCCAGCCTATCTAACCTTTCCTTATAACTCAAACCCCCCATTCTCGACAACATCCTGCTAAATCCTTTCTGTACCCTATCCAGCTTAATAAAATCCTTCCTACAACAGGGCAACCAGAACTGGACACTGTACTCCAGAAGAGGCCTCACCAATGTCTCAACATAATATTTACTAGCGTTTTCCTTTGTACCGCCCCATTAAAGTCCTCACCTGAATCTTCTACAGAACTTGTCTGCCACTTCATTCAAATGAGGTTGCACACAAACTGTCCCTTTACTCTGGCTTGGCTGCAGCCCACTCATGGTTAGTGACACACCATGTGCCCTCTAAAGTGTACATATAGTATTGATATTGGAGTATTTAAATTTGAAATGTGGACAGGGATAATAAGTCTCTACCAACTATCCTTCACAAGTTAAAAAAAAAATTATTCATAGCATATGGCCATCATGAATCCCACATCTAACATGTACACATAAACATGGATTGGCCATTCTAAATTGCCCATTGTATCCAGAGATGTGTAGGCTAGCTGGATTAGCCAAGGTAAATGTGGGGTTACGGGGATGGGGTGAGATATTGGAATTGGGTGGCATGTTCCTTGGAGGATGGGTGGGGACTCAATGGGCCAAATGACTTCTTTCTGCACTCCAGGGTTTCTATGAACATGTGATTCAAAAAACAAACAAAATACGAGTAGAAGTAGATCAATCAGCCCGACAGGCCTGCTCTGATATTTAATCAAATCATGGCTTATCTGTTTGATTTTGAGTTTGACTTTCCCAACTGCTGCCAATAATGCTTGATTTCCCTGCCTGGCAACAATGCCAAGAAATTGGTTAAACATGATTTCCTTTTGACGTAACCATGCTGAATCTTCCCAGTTTTTGGTATTTTTTCTAAATGTGCAGCTATAACTCTTTCATGATCCATTCTAACACCTTTCCATGACAGACACAGGGTTAACTGGTCTATAGGTTCCTGTTTTCTGTCTCATTCCCTTCTTGAAAAGAAAGGTTATATTGTACTTTCCAGTCACAGAGTCATAGAGTCATACAGCATGGAAACAGATCCTTTGGTCCAACTCATCCATGCCGACCAATTTTCCCAAACTAAATTAATCCAACTTGCCTACATTTGGCCCATACTCCTTTAAACCTTTCGTATTTATCTAACAGTCCAAATGGCTTTTAAATGTTGTGACTGTAGCTGCATCAACCACTTCCTCTGGCACTTAATTCCACATATATAGAATCTTTCCTGAATCAAAGGAATTTTGGAAAATTAATACTAGTGCATGAACAAACTTATTAGCAATGTCTTTTAAGAGCCTTGGCTGAAGATGCTTTAATCCAAAGACTTGTCAGGCCACAGTTCTATCAGTTTACTTACTGTCACTTTGCTCATGATTGTAGCTTTGTTGAATTCCTTGCTCCCTTCCACCTCCTATTTTTTGTTTCTCCTAGAGTAAAGTCAATGGCAAGATATCTTCAGCTCACCTGATATTTCCTTAGTATCTACTTTCAATTCTCCATTCTCACTTTCTCGAGGTTCAACATTCACTTTATTTGCTCTTTTCCATTTTGCATACCTGAAGAAAGCTTTACATTTCTAACTGTCTTCCTTTCATATTCTAATTTATCTCTTCTGATTAATCTCTAAGTCATTCTCTGTTGTTCTTAAAATTCTGACCAATCATCTGACCTACTATTTATTTTTGGGCTGTTATATTCTTTTCCTCATATTGATACTTTCTCTATTGCTTTTGTTAACCATGGGTGGTGGATCGTGCCCCTTAGAACTTTGCTTTACTGTAGGAATATATTCTGAAATATCCACTAAAAAAATCAGCCACTGTGCCTCTATTAATTTATCCACTAGCCTAGTATGCCAGTTCACCTCAGTTGGTTCAGGTTTCATGCCCATATATTTGTTGCTATTTTGTTTTAAAATGTTAGTCTTAGATCAATGATCTCACTCAATGGTTGTAAAATTTAATTATATTGTGATTGCTGCTACCTTTTGGTATACCTTAACTCTGCAGTAATTAATGCATTGTCACATTAGAAAATACCATGCCTAATATAATCTGCTTTCTGGTCAATTGCTGCTCTAAGAAACTATCTTGAAAGCATTTTGTGAACTCCTCATCTAGGCTATTACTGCCAGCCCAATTCCTGTCATGTTGAAGCCTTTTCCTTGCAATGCCAATCAGACATTATTTATTTAGTTTAATGTGCGGATTCAATTCATTTGGAGCAACTTTGTTTTAACCAGTACCTTGTGAACCAGCATTCTCAATGAACCAGCAAAATTAAATACCTAAAATAAATTAAGAAGTTGACTTAATTATCACGATCTCCACAATGTCCAAGTACACAGTTGAGGGTGAGAGTGAAAAGACTCTCTGCTGTTAAATTTTATTTAAGGCAACATTGCATTATTATTTAAGTGATTTAAGCTGTAAATAAAATTTTACAGTGATGTGCATACCCCCTGCATTACATTTCTATTACTTAGTGTGTGTTTTTTATCTTGATTATGTGGACCTCTTTATCAACAGGAATAATTGATCAACCAGCACACTCCTACTCCCCTGGGTGCTGGTTAATAAAATGTTTGCTGTACTTTGTTTTGAATCTGATGCATGTGCAGATTCAGAGCTTTTAATTTTGTTTTTTTTTTGTTACCTCTGTAACATTCAATCTTAATTGTTGTTATTCCTCAACTTTGTCTCTCTCCCTACTTCTGCCATTTTCTGATCTTCATTTTCCATATTACCATTTTCTTTTCTTATCTTGTCTCTACTCTTTGTTATATTGGATCATTTCACATTTGATCTCTTGCTCCCAACTATTTAATTTAAAGTCTTCTCGACATCCCAAGTGCTGTTTGCAAGGACACCGGTCACATCCCAGTTCAGGTGTTGACTGTCCCGAAAGTACAGCTCCCACTTTCCCCAGTACAGTACTGGTGCTAGTGGTCATGAACCAGTAACCTATCCTCCCACACCAGTCTTTGAACTACATATTCATCACTCTAATTTTATAAACCCTATATCAATTTGCATATGGCTGACATAATAATCCAGAGATTATGAACTTTTATGTTCAGCTTTTAAATTTCATGCCCTGTTCCTCATACTCTCTATGGATAACCTCTTTCCATCAATGTTGTTAGTACCTACATGAACCAAGACCACTAGCTTCTCACCCTCCCACTACAACCTCCTTTCTAGCCCTGAGGAAATGTCTCAAACCCACAGGCAACACCACCTCCTAGTCCCTTGTGCTTTGCTACAGAAAATGGTATGAATCCCTCGACTATACTATTACCTAGTGCTACCATTACACTCCTTGTTGTTTCCTCCATCTGACTGGCTTCTATATCACCATGTCATAGTCAGTTTGTATACCCATTCTGTAGCAACCCTCTCTTTCCTCCCACAGCATCACTCTCATCCAAACAGGCTAAGAGAACTTCAAACCCATTGGACAAATACACTCATGCACTTCTGCCCTCTCGCTCTTGTTACCTGCCTCCCCCATAGTTACACCAAACCAAAAGATCTTTTCTTATGAGGTGTGACTACTTTCTTGCACAAAGAATCCAGATAACTCTCCTCCTCCCTGATGTTTCACAGTGTCTGTAGTTAAGCCTTCAGTTCATACACTCTGAGTTAAACTTTTTGAATATCAGACGTATCACAATGATATCAATGCTCCCACATGCTACAATCTTAACACATAATATCAACTGCCAACCTAAATTAGTTTTAATTGTTTAATATTATTCACTATTATTTTTAAATTAATTTTACTGCTTTGCCTACTTTATTAAAATTTAAAAATAAAAGAAGACCTTAACCACTTACCAGAGACTCATGAAATAAATAGCCCCTTTTTTTCTGTAGTAGAACAAGAACCAATTTCAGTCAGCTCCAGTGAATCTCTATCACTGGCTACCTGCTTCAGGCTGTTCACCTTGCCTGCTCCTTCAGTGATGCTGACTGCTTTCCCCAGTCTCTTTACCTCACCTGTTCCTCTCGGTTAGAGTGGTAAGCAAATCAAACTGACTAGCTTAAGAAGTTGCTGAAGGGTATGGTATAGCTACACTGCAGGGAAAGGAGACAAATGCTTGATGGAGAAAGGAATAAAGGACTATGATGGATGTTTTGGATTAGTAAGTTTAGAGGAGGCTTGAATAGAGCATAAATGCTGCATAGATTGGTTGGTTCACTGAACCTCCTTCGATGTGATATATTAAATGTAACTGGTGATTGGGGGATATTTCCACAACTGAATGCATTTTCAGGTGTGCTAGGTTTAGGTAAGGCATTAACTAGCATTCTAAGCTCCGAAGTGTATCAAAGCAGCATTACACTCTGATCATCATCATCATAACCTTCATATTCGACAAACTTCCAGTCACAGTTTATGGTGTGCACAGTATTACAATTACCAATTTGATGTTGAGAAAAATTCACCTCAAAAGTGCAAGTGTGTGCCATATTGGAGCGTTATTCATAAGATTCAAAAATAAACACAAATAAGCCTAATTTCTTGCCATGAGTTTGAAACACTATATTCAAATCTATGTCCAAATTCCTCATTTGTCTAATTGTACAACGCAAACCAAAGTAAGATAAACTTGACAAAAGATTTAGATTATCAATGCAGTTCAACACACAACTGGCAAATTAAATGTAAAGTATTTCACAGAGATTAGAAATGGTAAATTTACAGGGTAATTTTAGAATGCATGAACCCAGCATGGAGCACTTGATTGCTGTGACCACATATTGAGAATTCACACACACATCAGACTGGGTTGTATAAATTCTGGTGCAAAACATTCTTGATGTCATCTCAGCTAAACTACTAGGATCGGTCTCTCACTTTTTATTTTAATACATTCAGAAGTCAGATGGTTGACCTGACTGCTAGATTATACAGACACATTCATGCCTATATGTGGTAAAATTGTTTTGCATTAACAAAAAACAAGTACTGAACCATCAACCATAGAAAGGTATGTGGGATTACAAATTTGTACCTCACTTTCAATGTTCACAAACTCTAACAAAGAAATTTAATAAATTAGCGTCATGGAGTCATAGAGATGTACAGCACAGAAACAGACTCTTAGGTACAACTCGTCCATGCCAACCAGATATCATAACCTAATCAAGTCCCATTTGCCAACACTTGGTCCATATCCCTCTAAACCCTTCCTCTTCATATACCCATCCAGATGTCTTTTAAATGTTGTAATTGTACCAGCCTACACAACTTCCTCTGGCAGATTATTTCTATACACACACCACCCTTTGTGTGAAAAAGTTGCCCCTTTGGTCCCTTTTAAATTTTTCCCCTCTCACCTTAAACCTATGCCCTTTCGTACTGGACTCCCCCACCCCAGGGAAAAGACCTTGTCCATTTACCCTATCCATGTCTGTCATGATTTTATAAACCTCTATAAGGTTATCCCTCAGCTTCTGATGCTCCAGGGAAAACAACCCCAGCCTATTCAGCCTCTCCCTGTAGCTCAAATCTTCCAACCTTGGCAACATCCTTGTAAATCTTTTCTGAACCCTTTCAAGTTTCACAACATCCTTTCGATAGGAGGGAGACCAGAATTGCACACAATATTCCAATATTCCTAACCAATGCCCTGTACACCACAACATAACCTCGATGCTCTGTCTAATAAAGGAAAACATACCAAACGCCTTCTTCGCTATCCTATCCTAATTTCTTGGCTCATTCTGAAACTAACAAGATGTAAGTGTTTACAATGAATTAATAGCTCAAAGTTTTGTATAAAACTTATACAGGCATACTGTAATTAAAATATTATGCTCAATTTTGACCACCATTTCAAAGAAAGGTTGCAATGTGCAAAGTGCACAAAATAACAATGTGCCTGATCCCAAATGTGACAGAAGATTAGGCCAACGTGTCACTGAGATGGACGTTTTCTCAGGAAATTTTATAGATAAAGCAAACTCAAATTATTACCTCAAAGTTCAAACATAAATTAGGGTCAGGTAACATGAATGGAAATTGACAGCAAAGAAATTTAAAACTGGTATCAAAAGAAGGTTGGCTTTTCTTATTTTCTTTCTTTGTGCTGTAAAGGTCCAGTAAACCTATAGATAATTCTCAAATGAAGGTCATTCATTTGAAGCCTTGAGTGAAACTGGACTAACACAATTGCACCGAATCATCACATTGTACTTAGAGTTATCAGCAATCCATTAGTGGTCTCTGAGTTTTGTAATTAGATCATTTTCCAACCTTTATCAGTTTTGGATGGATCAATATAAACCAACCATACAGGAACAACATTGTAGGAGCAAATTACTACAGAATTTGCACTGAAAATAACAAATGCTGGAAATCACGTGATGAAGAAACATCTACACTCGAAATGTTAGCTTGCGCTGTCTCCATGGATGCTGTCTGACCCGCTGTGATCTCCAGCATTCCTTGTTTGTAAGAATAGCATTGTGCCTTTATTAAGTCAAGTCAGAATGCTTCCTTTTTATACTTCTCGACTGCTCAGAAATCTCTCTTAAGCCTTCAATGCACAGCTGACAATTGCTTCCAGATTTGCACTAGCTTGATAAATCTTTGCAGTTGTAATAGTATTTGAGCTTATCAACATATCAATCACAAAGCAACAGCAGGAGGTGGGGTGGGATGATAACTACCCATCCTAACATTCAGGTTGTTGGCAGGTTGTTTTATTCACAAAATGCCTAGTTCCTTCTGGGATGTGAATGAGTTATTTACAGCATAAGCTCTTCTAAAATATACCTTGGGGATTTTATTTGTGGAATACAATGAATGTTTATGGTTGCACTTTCATTTTGTTCCACTGGGCCATGTTAAGGCAATATTAAAACACAATAGAATTATATTGCAATGTTGTAGTGTAGTAGATTTTTTATCAGTGATCAGAGTGTTTGACTATCTTTGGCAACATATTAACTGAGAAAAATGAAAACGTTTCAGTTGTAGGTTATCTTAGGCTTCCTTAAACCATTCTCACTCATGATAATGCTTTTTCAGGTATACACTTATGCTAAGAATAACATCCGAATGAAGGCAAGTTTAAAGGCTGTAAAAGTTAATTTAAGCAAATAAATAAAATCTCCTGTTTTCCTATCAATAATCCAAACATGTCCTCAGACTTACATTTTAAAAGAATTTAAATTAATGAAACCCTAAATTAAATATCAACCCAACTTCCATTATTTTACTGACAGGTTTAGGCAAGTATATAGCACTTTTGCCAAAATACTGCAATTGACACATTTTACTCCGCATACAAAAAAATTCTATATTTCAATTTAGTTCTCACATTCTAATCTTCAAAGCATAATACAAAGCCATTATTACAGCTTTAACAATATAAAGATTCTAAGATACTGTGTCTTGGAGTTTGCTTCATTGCCTTTGGGACTCTGAAAAGAATTTTCAATTATTTTGCTGAAGTTGGTCACAGGCTTTTCTCCCTTTTTTTGCTCCTTTTAGAAAAGGGATTACTACTGGGTGGGGGGAATGATTTGTAAAGAAAAATGGTTAATTCTGTTGGGTAAAATGATTGGCAGATTGGGTTGTTGTTTTTTTGTCTTGTCTTTGTTTTAATGTTATAATGAGATAAACATGACTCAGTTAAGGCTAGGCACAAGCTCTTCAGACAATATCATCACTTTAATTGAACCAACTCTCTTGAATTCAGGTCTCCTGCTTCTTTCCCTGATATCTATGATTAGTTATAAAATTGTGCATTGTCTTATACGGTGCATCAACCTCTTCTGTTTGTGTTTCTCTCCAGTGTCAGCTGCTCCCAGTTTCAACCTGTGGTAAATGAGTTTTCAATTTAATCGACTGCTGAGTTGATCAGGGCCTTTGTCTTTGGCTGATTTAATTACATACACATTGTCAAATGCCCAACTGTCCTTTTATGTTTATTTTCAACTTAACACCTTCTTTCCAAGCCTCTTATCTCATCCCAGGGTAGTGGGATCTATTAGCTCAGTTGGCTCTATAGACGGTTTGTAATACAGAGTGGGTTTGTCAACATTGTGGATTCAATTCACACATTGGCTGAAGTTACATTGAAAGACACTCTTTCTCAACCTCCTCTCTTTGCCTGAGGTGTCGTGATCTTCAGGTTAAGCCACCATGAATTTCTGTAATGAGACACCATCCCTATGTCTGGTAGGATTTTGGTGACTTCACTGTTACTTTATTAAAGATTACACAACACCAGGTTATAATCCAACAGGTTTATTTGGAAGCACCAGCCTATGGAGCACTGCTCCTTCATCAGATGGTTGTGGAGCATAAGATTGTTTGACACAAAATTTATAGCAAAAGTTTACAGTGTAAAGTAACTGAATCCTGTATCCTATGATCTTATGGGATCTCTTCCACTTCCCGCTCCTCCGCCCTTGAGCCCCGCCCCTCCAATCGCCACCAGGACAGAACCCCACTGGTCCTCACCTACCACCCCACCAACCTCCATGTACAACGTATCATCCACCATCAATTCCACCACCTCCAAACGGACCCCACCACCAGGGATATATTTCCCTCCCCTCCCCTATCAGCGTTCCGAAAAGACCACTCCCTC
>NC_057729.1:30886567-30888302 GCF_004010195.1 Chiloscyllium plagiosum
TCTGGCCTATCACCCTCACCTTGACCTCTCTCCACCTATCGCATTTCCAATGCCCCTCCCCCAAGTCCCTCCTCCCTACGTTTTATCTTAGCCTGCTGGACACACTTTCCTCATTCCTGAAGAAGGGCTTATGCCCGAAACGTCGATTCTCCTGTTCCTTGGATGCTGCCTGACCTGCTGCGCTTTTCCAGCAACACATTTTCAGCTCCTATGATCTTATGCTCCACAACCTGCTGATGAAGGAGCAGTGCTCTGAAAGCTAGTGATTCCAAATAAACCTGTTGGACTACAACCTGGCACTGTGTGACTTTTAACCATGTACACCTCAGTCCAACACCGGCACCTCCATATCACTGGTACTTTAGTTGCACACCATTCACAATTTCCTTAACCCTTCTTTCAATCTTTTCATTGTCTTGTATTGTGTACATTTCTAATCATGTGGTTTATGAATTTCAGATTAAATGGCAACATGGGCCTATAATTCCATTAGATGGAAACTAAGTTGTTGCCTTTTATTTTTATGTTTCCTCCCACGTGTCAATGCAAAATCACCTGTCAGGTGATTCAGTCATATTTTACTGTGATTGTTACATAATAGTTTCCTTTTCTTTATGATATATAAGAGTCTGAAAGGATTAATACCTGATTAAAGGCAGTAACACCACCCACTATGATGATGTCACAGGGGCTTGGTCAGAGTAAAGAAAGATCTTGTAGGAGACAGACCTGAGGCAAACATGCTCCGAACAACCTCTGTTATGATGGAGGCAAAATTCATTAAATCTGTAAATAGTTGCAGAAATGCAATAAAACTCATTTTGTTTAATCAACAAGACTCTTCTATTTGGACCAGAAAGGTGGATGGCTAGGAGACTTCAGGATTGAAGGAACACACACAGGGATTCTATGACAACAGAGGGATATGGTCACAATATAGTGAGCATCTGAGATCCTTTTGCCAAAATTAAACTGTGCAGTGATCAGACCCTCCTGATATCTCTAACATGTACAAACATTGTCTTGGTCAAGTAAGAGATGCCTTTGATTTGTTTGCCATGACTTGGAGGTGCCTGTGTTGGACTGGAGTGGACAAAGTTAAAAATCACAAAACACAATGAACTCAGGGCATGGTTAGGAACATGGGACTTGGGTAGCAAAGCAATTACAGAAACGTGGCTCAGTGATGGACAGGACTGGCAGCTTAATGTTCCAGGATACAAATATTACAGGAAGGGCAGAAAGGAAGGCAAGAAAGGTGGGGGAGTGGCATTTTTGATAAGGGATAGCAATACAGCTGGACTGCATTCAGGAAAGTTATTTGGGTAGAACTGAGAAATAAGAAAGGAATAGTCACCTTATTGGGATTGTATTATAGACCCCCTAATAGTCAGAGGGAAATTGAGAAACAAATTTGTAAGGAGATCTCAGTTATTCCACCCTGACCTTAAATTTACCTGGACCATCTCTGACACCTCCCTCCCCTTCCTGAACCTCTCCATCTCCATCGACTTGACATTTTCTACAAACCCACCAACTCCCACAGCTACCTGGATTACACCTCTTCCCACCCTATCTCTTGCAAAAATGCCATCCCGTATTCCCAATTCCTCCACCTCCACTGTATCTGCTCCCAGGAGGACCAGTTCCACCACAGAACACACCAGATGGCCACCTTCTCTAGAGACCGCAATTTCCCTTCCCACGTGGTCAAAGATGCCCTCCAACGCATCTC
>NC_057729.1:30888889-30909411 GCF_004010195.1 Chiloscyllium plagiosum
TCCCCACCCCCACCCTCCTCTAGCTTATCTCTCCACGCTTCAGGCTCTCTGCCTTTATTCCTGATGAAGGGCTTTTGCCCGAAACGTCAATTTTGCCTGTCCTCGGATGCTGCCTGAATTGCTGTGCTCTTCCAGCACCACTGATCCAGTATCCGTAAGAATAATAGAGTGGTTATAGTAGGGGATTTTAACTTTGCAAACACAGGCTGGGACTGCCATAGTATTAGGGGTTTAGCTGGAGAGGAATTTGTTAAGTGTGTACAAAAACATTTTCTGATTCAGTATGTGAATGTACCTATTAAAGAAGTTGCAAAAGTTGACCTACTCTTGGGAAATAAGGCAGGACAGGTGACTGAGGTGTCAATGAGGGAGCACTTCAGGGCCAGTGACCATAATTCTATTAGTTTTAAAATAATGATGGGAAAGGATAGACCAGATCGAAAAGTTGAAGTTCTAAATTGGAGGAAGGCCAATTTTGATGTTTTTAGGCAAGAACTTTCAAAAGCTGATTGGGGGCAGATGTTTGCAGGTAAAGGTATGGCTAGAAAATGGGAAGCCTTCAGAAATGAGATAACAGGAGGCCAGCGACATTATATTCCTGTTAGGGTGAAAGGAAAGGCTGGTGGTGTAGTGAATGCTGGATAACTAAAGAAATTGAGGATTTGGTTAAGAAAAGGAAGGAAGCATACGTCAAGTATGGATGGAACAGGTTGAGTGAATCCTCAGAAGAGAATAAAGGCAGTAGGAATATATTTATGAAGGAAATCAGGAGGGAAAAAGGGGATATGAGATAACTTTGGCCATTGGAGTTAAGGAGAATCCAAAGGGAATTTGTAAATACATTAAGGACAAAAGAGTAACTAGGGCGAGATTAGGGCCCCCCAAAGATCAACAAGGCGGCCTTTGTTTGGAGCCACAGGAGATGGGGGAGATACTAAACTAGTATTTTGCATCAATGTTAACTGTGGAGAAGGACATGGAAGATATAGAATGTAGGGAAATAGATGGCGACATCTTGAAAAATGTCCATATTACAGAGGAGGAAGTGCTGGATGTCTTGAAATGCATAAAAGTGGATAAATCCCCAGGACCTGATCAGATGTACCGTAGAACTCTGTGGCAAGCTAGAGAAGTGATTGCCAGGCACCTTGCTGAGATATTTGTATCATCAATAATCACTGATGAGATGCTGGAAGACTGGAAGTTGGCAAACATGGTGCCACTATTGAAGAAAGGTTGCAAAGACAAGCCAGGGAACTATAGACTGGTGAGCCTAATGTCAGTGGTGGGCAAGTTGTTGGAATGAATCCTGAGGGACAGGGTTTACACATATTTGGAAAGTCAAGGACTGATTAGGGATAGTCAACATGGCTTTGTGCATGGGATATCATGTCTCACAAAATTTACTGAGTTTTTTGAAGAAGTAACAAAGAGGATTGATGAGGGCAGAACAGTAGACTTGATCTATGTGGACTTCAGTAAGGCGTTCGACAAGATTCTCCATGGAGACTGATTAGCAAAGTCAGATCTCACGGAATACAGGGAGAACTAGCCATTTGGATACAGAGGGTGGTGGTAGAGGATTTCTTTTCAGACTGGAGGCCAGTAATCAGTGGATTGCCACAAGGATTGGTGCAGTGTCCACTACTTTTCGTCATTTATATAAATGATTTGGATGTGAACATAAGAGGTATAGTTAGTAAGTTTGCAGATGATACCAAAATTAGCAGTGTAGTGGACAGCAAAGAAGGTTACCTCAGATTACAATGGGATCTTGATCAGATGGGCCAATGGGCTGAAGGGAGGCAGATGGAGTTCAGTTTAGATGAATGCGAGGTGCTGCATTTTGGGAAAGCAAATCTTGGCATTTAATGCTAAGGTCCTGGGGATTGTTGCTGAACAAATAGATCTTGGAGTGCAGGTTCATAGCTCCTTGAAAGTAAAGCTGCAGGTAAATAGGATAGTGAAGAAGGCTTGGAAAAGTAGACTCCAAGGCAAGAGTGTAAATGATATGTGGAGCTTGTTCAAGGAGCAACTATTGAGTGTCCTTGATAATTATGTACCTGCGCTGTATTCTTCTATGTTCTATGTTCTAAGGCATTTGGTATGCTTTCTTTATTAGTCAGAGTATTGAGTACAAGAGTTGGGAGGTCATTTTGCGGCTGTACGGGACATTGGTTAAGCCACTTTTGGAATATTGCAAGTCTGGTCTCCTTCCTATTGGAAGCATGTTGTGAAACTTGAAAGGGTGCAGAAAAGATTTACAAGGAAGTTGCCAGGGTTGGAGGATTTGAGCTACAGGGAGAGGCTGAATAAACTGGGATTGTTTTCCCTGGAGCGTCAGAGGTTGAGGGGTGACCTTATAGAGGTTTATAAAATCATGAGGGGCATTGATAGAATAAATAGACAAAGCATTTTCCCTGGGGTGGGGGAGCCCAGAACTAGAGTGCATAAGTATAGAGTGAGAGGGGAAAAGATATAAAAGAGACCTAAGGGGTAACTTTTTCACGCAGAGGGTGGTACATCTATGGAATGAGCTGCCAGAGGAAGTGGTGGAGGTTGGTACAATTGCAATATATAAAGGTACCTGGATGGGTATATGAATAGGAAGGGTTTGGAGGTACTGGCAGGTGGGACTAGATTGCGTTGGGATATTTGGTTGGCATGGACGTTTTGAACCGAAGGGTCTGTTTCCATGCTGTACATCTCTACGACTCTACGACCAGGTTATGATCCAACAGGTTTATTTGTCAGCACTGTTCCATCAGGTGAAGAAGGAGCAGCACTCTGAAAGCTGGCACTTCCAAATAAACCTGTTGGACTAAAACCTGGTGTGTGTAATTTTTAACTTTGATATTTTTGGATAGAGTCAAACTCCAATGTTTGCTCCTTTCCTTGATCTGTTACTTTTTACAGAACCAAAGAACTTGTGACTAAAATATTTTTGAAATTAAGAAAAAAGCAGTGAGCAGCAGTGACCAGCACTACTTCTAAACCAATTAGAATTTAGGGTTTCCATGAAACCAGGGCCAGAAAAATGCTGGTGACCCAAAAGACGGCAGGAGAAAAAGATACCGTTGATTGCTGGTGGCAGTGAACCCCACAAACTTCCTGATAACACTTAACACAAGAGAATGTTTCAGGGAATGACATAGGAAGCATTTCAAGCCAGCCAGAAAATGCACAGGAACAGAAGAAATCTGCAACTTCAAGGAAGAGGTGTAAGCTACAGCGTGAGGCAATGGTCTGTTGAACTGATCCCAAGTCTGAGTTGAGTAAGTGAACCAGCCAGACATTGAAGATTGAGTAAAAGCTAAAACTCTCTTGTACAAAATGGGAAACCTTCTACTGTTGCAGTAATTCCAACAGAAAGAGTGTTAATTTTTTTTAAAGTTAGATGTTCGGTCAGGAGTCACTCCCATAGCATGCCAATATTGTGAGGCAGAAAAAAGGATAGTAAAAGAACCACGAAGGAAAACTAAGGAGAAAACCTGTTTGTTTTGTGAGTGGAGAGTCAGGAAAATTGCTAACCAAGCCAGATGTGTGTTGGGCATTTTATAGAAGTATGTGACTTTTGTCCAACACAGAAAGTTATTGGGATAACAAGGAATATGTAGTACAAATCTATCCAAGACTCCAAAGCATAGGAAAACTTTCACTGCAGCCACAAAGGGTTAGAAGCCCTGCATTACAATTGCAAAGCATGGTAAAGCTCTCCTGAATAGCAACAAAACATCAGAGAACAGCAATTGCTGCAGATTAGAAAGCTTTAAAGGAAATACCTAATTACATTAAGAAGCTATGGCGGGGAGATTCAAGATGGTGGCAATCTGAAACGTCTGCTGTGTTGGGCTCTGTGCCATACCCCACACAAGGTGGGCTTCTACTCCCTCCCCCATTAGCCACTCCTAATAAAAATTGTTAGCACAAACCAGGCAAAGTACCGAGAATCTTTTAAATTTGGATCTGGAGGCTCTGGAATGGAGATGAAGATGAATAAGGGAAAAGGAGCGAGAGGATCACAGCAGGAAGGGCCCTACTGTGTCTGGCACACCCACAGTCGCTACTTCAACTCCCGTGATGGCGCCTTTGAGTCCGGTGGAGCAGCAGCATCTACTCTCGGAGTTTGCAAAATGCTGAGAAAAAATTGAAACAGCGCTGGAGCCGATCTCTGCCTTGCTGAAAAAGCATGAGCAGGAGATTCAGACATTGGATTGATGTGTTGAAGTGGTTGAGCAAAGGACCGTGGCAACGGAGACCATGACGGAGAAATCAGAAGGGCGGATTTGAACTCTGGAAGGCCAGTTCAGGCCCTGCTGGAACAGGTTGACGACTGCGAAAATCGAGGTCGGAGGAAAAACATACATGTCGTAGGTATTCCGGAGCATGAGGAGGGCGAGAGTCTAGTTGAGTTCCTGGAGGAGTGGCACCCTGAGTTGATGGGGCTGGAGATCGAATTGGGCCGGGTGAGTATGGAGCGGGTCCACTGGATTGCGATGTGCAGGTCTGGGTCGGGTCAGCGTCTCCACCCAATCGTCGTGCGACTCCAGCACTATAAAGAGAAGCAGTTAATAATAGAAACCTCCCGAAAACTGGGAAGGGATCCTCAGGCTCTGGTTTATAATGGTTCAAGAATAATGCTTTTTCAAGACTTTTCGGGGGCCATAATTAAGAAGAGGAAATCTTTTGATGATGTTAAGAAAAAAATTAAGAGACTTGAATATTCAATATTCTCTGAGGTACCCAGCAGTATTGCATTTTAATCATGGGGGATCTGTCTATAACTTCAACTGGGCGGAAACAGCAAAAGAATTTGTGAAATCTCTGAAATAATTGACTTCAACCAAGGGGGAAGAGGAAAAGACGTTTACGGACAATGACATAATATTTATTTTCTTCTCTTTCTTTGTTCTTTTCCCTTTCATGGTTTTGGTCCTATAGGCTTGGTATTGCTTTGATGTAAAATTTGGATTGTTTAATGTTACATCTATTTGGTAATATTCTGTTATTTCACTGTTCTTGTTTCTGGGTAAGGGGTGGTTATTTATTTTATGTAAAGTTGTATGGGGTTGAGGGAAAGAGGGGGAGGAGAGGATATTCATTGTTAACTTCCATGAGTGCAAATAACACATTCTTTTTCTGTCTGTGCATTGCCTGGGTTTGGGGTACAGCCTTAACTGGAAGGAGCCAGGATGGCTGTAAGGTTGGGAGTGAATGCCCCCTGTGGGTGAGGGGGGAGATCTCTAGTGATTGTGGTTTATATGTTTATTTGTTCAAGTTAAGAGTAGTGGTTAGTGTTTTAGTTATAGTAGGGTTTGCAGGGATAGTTTTTAGATTTGATAAAGTCTGCCTTTTCCACTCGCAGCGCATTGAATGGCTTCTTCCTGTCGGGGGACCGTGGGCTGCGGTGGGTGGTCACGATTAGTGATCTGTTCAGATGGCGCACCTGGAATATAAAAGGGAGCCATTCCCCCATTAAAAGGAAAAAAGATGGTCTCAAACCTTAAGGAAGAAAGGGTTGACATCGCTCTGCTGCAAGAGACACACTTAACTCATAGGCAACATCTGAAGTTACAGCAGGGGGAATATGATTGGGTATTTTTCTCCTCCTTCAACTCCAAAAGTAGAGGAGTGGCCATACTGATACAAAGGAACATCCCATTTCAGGTGACAGATCAAATCAAGGATGAGCATGGATGGATCATCACTCTCAAGGCTCTAGTACACGGAGAAGAGTATGGCATCCTGAAAGTTTATTGTGCCCCGGTGTATCCTCTCAAATTTTTAGCTTACGCAATCTCTAAATGAATAGCTCTTGAGGTGCACCATATGATTATAGGAGGAGACTTTAATCATCATGGACCCGGGTAGACAGGATGCCAAGTGGTCTGTCGGGTACCCCCATGCAATCTAGACAATTAGTGGACTTGTGTAGGGAGGTGGGGCGAGTGGATGTATGGAGGTGTCTCCATCCTAATGGGAGGGATTTTACCTTCTACTCCAACCCACATGAGAATTGATGTGTTCTTTATTGCATCGGTTTGTTTGGACTCAATGTTGGCCTGCAGGAGTGGGAACATAACTATTTCAGACCACGAGGCCGTGTTTTTGGATGTCAAGACTAAGGGTAGTGGAAAAGACACACAGCACTGGCGCATGGATCCGTTTCTGCTGAGGGATGACAACTTTGTAGAGTACAATACAAAAGCATTCAGGGCCTTCTGGGACATCAATCAGAGTACGGCCAGTAATCCATCGGTGCTTTGGGAGACCACCAAGGCATATTTAAGGGGTCTGATTATCTCATACTCAACAATGAGAAAGAGGCAGAGAGGGCAGCAGCCTCAGATGCTTGAGGCCCGGCTGAAAGCAGCTGAGTCGGCATATTACAACAGACCATCTGTAGCTAAATTACAACGGGTCACGGCTATCCGTGCTGCTCTTGACTCAGCGCTCACACACAGGCGGTGAAGAGAGGGGTCTCCTTTGCAAAGCGAAGGTTGTTTGAATATGGGGATATGCCAGGTAAACACAAAAACATTAAATTATTCAGCAGTTTTCGGGATAAGGGATAAATTTTACAAAGTAAGAAGTCGTGCCCATGGGAGGAAGTGCCTGAGCTGGAGGATGAAATGCAGTTTCCCTTTCGGTGGTCGCAGATAGGTTTTCTCTACCTGGGAATTGTTTATTACTTCCCCTTCCATCAGCTGTACAGAGCTAACTTTGAGCAATTGTTTGATTGGATAAAGTAGGACTTGCAGCAGTGGGAGGGGCTACCAATATCATGGTTAGGCTGTATAGCCCTGATTAAAATGAATGTTCTTCCTCGACTATTATATCCTATGAGGATGCTCCCGTTGTTGCTACCCTGACAGGTTCTGTGGAGGCTTACTGGCTGGCTTGGGTCCTTTATTTGGTGCTGTAGGCACCCCCAGTTACATTTGCGAAGCTGCAACTCCCGCAGGATATGGGGGGTGGGGTGGGTCTCCCAGGTCTGAAGAGATACCAAATAGGCACTCTGTTGTCATATGTGGATGACTGGGTGTGTAAGGACTCAAGGTCGATATGGCTTGATGTTGAAGGCAAAGTGTCCCCTTGTTAATTTGCTGTTTATGGACAAGATGAGATCCATGGCTGAGCATTGCGAGAGCCAAATTATCTTAAATATGGTGAAAGCATGGAGACTAATGCGGCAGGGTGAGGGCAACTTGCTTAAGACCTCGTCATTCACCCCATTAGTGGGAGCCCCAGGATTTAGGCCTGGGTCAATAGACTCCGGCTTCAAATCAGGGTAAAGAAATCTCCTGTTTGGGAGATTTCTTTTAGGGACAGGTCTTGATGTCTTTAACTAATTAAATCAGAAATACGGTATACCTAATAGGGACCTTTGCCAACACTTTCAGGTTCGGGATTACTTACAGAAGAAGACCATGCTCTTGGCTCAGCCCTACAAGTCGGACATAGAGAGAAGAGTGCTCCAATGTTGGGGTGCTCTTTCGGTCAGTACCACATACCATTTATAGAGAGAGTGCCTTGGGAGATATGGAGAGACTCCATGGGATCTCAAATCAGGAACTAGGAGAAGAAATTTCACCGGAAACATGGGAGAATATATGGGCGAATGTGAAGAAAATTTCAATATGCAATAGAGCATAAGCTATGCAATTGACCATCCTTTACAAGGCCCATATGCCACCAGAGAGGTTAGCAAAGTAAGAATGAGTCTTCTCCAGGATGTCCCAAATGTAAAATTAGCATTGGCACCCTTACACATTGCTTTTTGTACTGCTACAAGATTTGCGGATATTGGGCTGCCATAGAGAGTGAGCTGGAGAAGATGCTGGGGTTTGAAGTTAAGGCAGTCTCAATATCTCTTCTTTTGGAACTGCCAAATCTGCCCTCTCTGGGTGAGCACAGGAAGAGGTTATTTAACATTCTTACACACTGCATGAGGAAGAACTGGATATCAGGAAAAACCCCCAGGTCTTATGGACTTGCACAAACTTGTGATGGAGGACATCCCCCAAGACTATCTGACAAGTATGGTGCACCATGGAACATAGCAATTTTATAAGATGTGGCGGCCCTTTCAAAATTACATAGTCATGGACCTATCAGCGATTCTGATTAGGGCCTTTATATAGCCATGAGAGACATATATGATGGTCCAGAGATCCCAGGGGGAGGAGACCTACTAAATACGGGGATAATAACTGTCACTCCTGTGACGGAAACTTCAGTGGAGGTGCGGCGAGTGGAGTAATGTAATGTAATTTAATTTATTTTGATTGTAATTTAATTTAATTTCATTTCATTTTAATTTAACTTAAGTAAGTATGAGACGATTGTATCCTGTACCGTAGTAGATAGTTTATTGATAACATTATTGATATAATAATGTTGTATTATTTCTAGTTTTCTGTCTATTTGTATTTTTATACATTTTATAAAAGAGTAAAAGTTTTTCAATATTAATATATATGTAAAAAAAAGCGATGGTGTCAGAAATAGTTTTGCCAAGAAGATTTAATTTCAAATACAAGACAAATAGAACCAAAAAATTCTGAAAAAGACATTTCTTGAGGTCATAAATCAGAGGATCATAGAATCACACAGTATAGAAGAGGCCATTTGGCCAGCAAGTCTGTACCACCAAAGATATACTATGCTTCCCTGGTGCCAGGATCAAGGATGTCTCAGAGAGAGTGCAGAATATTCTCACAGGGGAGAGGGCCCAGCAGGAGGTCATTGTATACATTGGAACCAACAACATAGGAAGGGAAAAGGTTGAGATTCTGAAGGATGATTACAGAGAGTTAAGCAGAAATTTAAAAAGGAGATCCTCAAGAGTAGTAATATCTGGATTATTCCCAGTGGTACGAGCTAGTGAGGATAGGAATAGGAGGATAGAGCAGATGAATGCATGGCTAGGAGCTAGTGTATGGGAGAAGGATTCACATTTTTGGATCATTGGAATCTCTTCTGGGGTAGAGGTGACCTGTACAAGAAGGACGGATTGCACCTAAATTGGAAGGAGACTAATATACTGGCAGGGAAATTTGCTAGAGCTGCTCAGGAGGCTTTAAACTAATAAGGTTTGGGTTGGGGTGGGGCCTTGGTTGGGGAGGGGGAGCAGTGGGAGCCAGGGAGATAGTGAGGAAAGTGATCAATCTGAGACTGGCACAGTTACGAAAAGAAGAGAGTCAAACAGTCAGGGCAGGCAGGGACAAAGCAGACTACAAGATGGGACTGATAAATTAAACTACATTTATTTCAAAGCAAGGGGCTTAACAGGGAAAGCAGATGAACTCAGGGCATGGTTAGGAACATGGGACTGGGATATCATAGCAATTACAGAAATGTGGCTCAGGGATGGACAGGAATGACAGCTTAATGTTCCAGGATACAAATGCTACAGGAAGAATAGAAAGGGAGGCAAGAGAGGAGAGGGATTGGCATTTTTGATAAGGGATAGCATTACAGCTGTTTTGAGGGAGGATATTCCTGGAAATACATCCAAGGAAGGTATTTGAGTGGAACTGAGAAATAAGAAAGGGATGATCACCTTACTGAGATTGTATTATAGACCCCTTAATGGTCAGAGGGAAATTGAGGAATAAATTTGAAAGGAGATCTCAGTTGTCTGTAAGAATAACAAGATGGTTATGGTAGGGGATTTTAACTTTCCAAACATAGACTGGGACTGCCATAGTGTTAAGGGTTTAGATGGAATTTGTTAAGTGTGTACACAAAATTTTTCTGATTTTGACGGTATTAGGCAAGACCTTTCAAAAGCTGATTGGGGGCAGATGTTCGCAAGTAAAGGGATGGCTGGAAATCCTTCAGAAATGAGATAATGTGAGTCAAGAGGCAGTATATTCCTGTTAGGGAGAAAGGAAAGGCTGGTAGGTATAGGGAATGCTGAATGACTAAATAAATTGAGGGTTTCGTTCAGAAAAAGAAGGAAGCATACATCAGACATAGACAGGATAGATCAAGTGAATCCTCAGAAGAGTATAAAGGCAGTAGAAATATACCTAAAAGGGAAATCAGGAGGGCAAAAAGGAGACATGAGATAGCTTTGGCAAATAGGGTTAAGGAGAATACAAAGGGTTTTCACAAATATATTAGGGAGAAAAGGGAACTAGGGAGAGAATAGGGCCTCTCAAAGATCAGCAAGGCAACCTTTGTATGGAGCTGCAGGAGATGGGGGAGATACTAAATGAATATTTTGCATCAGTGTTTACTGTGGAGAACGACATGGAAGATATAGACTATAGAGAAATAGATGGTGACATCTTGAAAAATGCCCATTAATTAGATTACTTACAGTGTGGAAACAGGCCCTTCGGTCCAACAAGTCCACACCGCCCCGCCGAAGCGCAACCCACCCATACCCCCTACATTTACCCTTTACCTAACACTACGGGCAATTTAGCATGGCCAATTCACCTGACCTGCACATCTTTGGACTGTGGGAGGAAACCAGAGCACCCGGAGGAAACCCACGCAGACACGGGGAGAACGTGCAAACTCCACACAGTCAGTCGCCTGAGGCGGGAATTGAACCCAGGTCTCTGGAGCTGTGAGGCAGCAGTGCTAACCACTGTGCCACCGTGCCGCCCGAAAAACTGGCTATTACAGAGGAAGAAGTGCTGGATGTCTTGAAATGCATAAAAGTGGATAATTCCCCAGGACCTGATCAGATGTATCCTAGAACTCTGTGGGAAGCTAGAGAAGTGATTGCTGGGCCTCTTGCTGAGATATTTGTATCATCGATAGTCGCAGGTGAGGTGCTGGCAAACTGGAGGTTGGCGAACGAGGTGCCACTATTTAAGAAAGGTGGTGAGGACAAGCCAGGGAATATAGACCAGTGAGCCTGACGTCGGTGGTGAGCAAGTTGTTGGAGGGAATCCTGAGGGGCAGGATGCGCATGTATTTGGAAAGGCAAGGACTGATTATGGATAGTCAACATGGCTTTGAGCATGGGAAATCAAGTCTCACAAACCTGATTGAGTTTTTTGAAGATGTAACAAAGAATATTAATGAGGGTAGAGTGGTAGATGTTGTGTATATGGATTTCAGTAAGGCATTCAACAAGTTTTACGATGGGAGACTGATTAGCAAGGTTAGATATCATGCACTACAGGGAGAACTAGCCAATTGGAGACAGAACTGACTCAAAGGTAGAAGACGGGGGCAGTGGTGAAGGGTTGTTTTTTCAGATTGGAGGCCAGTGACCGGTGAAATGCCACAAGGATCGATGCTGGGTCCACTACTTTTCGTCATTTATATAAATGATTGGGATGTGAGCAAAAGAGGTACAATTAATAAGTTTGCAGATGACACCAAAATTAAAGGTGTAGTGGACAGAGAAGCAGGTTACCTCAGATTACCATGGGATCTTGATCAGATGAGCTAATGGACTGAGGAGTGGCAGATGGAGTTTATCTAAAATGCGAGGTGCTGCATTTTGGGGAAACAAATCTTAGCAGGACTTATACACTTAATGATAAGGTCCTGGGGAGTGTTACTGAACAAAGAGACCTTGGAGTGCAGGTTCATAGCTCCTTGAAAGTAAAGTCGCAAGTAGATAGGATAGTGAAGATGGCATTTGGTATGCTTTCCTTTACTGGTCAGAGTATTGAGTACAGGAGTTGGGACGTCATGTTGCGGCTGTACAGGACATTGGTTAGGCCACTTTTGGAATATTGTGTGCAATTCTGGTCTCCTCCCCATTGGAACGATGTTGTGAAACTTGAAAGTGTTCAGAAAAGATTTACAAGGATAATGCCAGGGTTAGAGGGTTTGATCTGTCGGGAGAAGCTGAATAGGCTAGGGCTGTTTTACCTGGAGCATCGGCAGCCAAGGGATGACCTCATCGAGGTTTATAAAATCATGAGGGGCATGGATAGGGTAAATAGAAAAGGTCTTCTCTGTGAGGTGGGTGAGTCCAGAACTAGAGGGCATAAGTTTAGAGTGAGAGGGGAAAGCTGTAAAAGAGATCTAAGGGGCAATTTGTTCACACAGTAGGTGGTGAGTGTGTGGAATGGGCTGTCAGAGAAAGTAGTGGAGGCTGGTACAATTGCAACATTTAAAAGGCATCTGGATAGGTATTTGAATAGGAAGGGTTTGGAGGGATATGGGCGGGGTGCTGGCTGGTGGGCCTAGATTGAGTTGGGATATCAGGTTGGCATGGACGAGTTGGACCAAAGGCTCTTTTTCCCTGCTGTACATCTCTCTGACTCTATGACCGACACAAGTCCCATTTTCCCAAACTAGGCCCAAAGCCTAGAATATTGCTCACTCTCAGACAGTGCATTCCAGACACCCTCCATCCTCTGGATGAAAAAGATTTTCCTCAATTTCACTATAGACCTCCTGCCTTTACTTTAAAGTTATGTTCCCTTCAACCAAGGGGAAACAACTGCTTTCTGTTCACCCTATTCATAAACTTAAGCTCCTCGCAACCTTCTCTGCTCCAAAGAAAACAAATTGAGCTTCTCCAGCCTCTCTTCATAGCTGAACTCCCCCATGCCAGGCAACATCTTGGTGGAATCTCCTCTGTATCTGCTCCAGTGCAATACATCCTTCCTATAGTGTAGTGACCAAAACTACACACAGTACTCAGGGCATACCAATTGTCTGTGAAACTCCAAAATAAACTTGCTGCTCTTCTAAACAATTCTGCATTTGATAATGACAAGTATTTCTTATGCTTTCTTGACAAGCCTATTAACCTGTCTTGTCACCTTCAGGAGTCTGTGGACAAGCACTCCAAGTTCCCTCTGTACCCCTGAGCTTTCTGGAGTAGAATAGCTTCTAAACTGGACACTATATCAGTAAGTTAACAAGTAAATACACTTCAATACACAACTGAGAATATAGAAGATAACGTTTTTGCTTTCCATAGGGCAAGAGAAACATAAAGCATATGGCTTGTTAGCTTTTATTGATCGAGGGATTGAGTTTCAGAGCCATGAGCTCCTGCTGCAGCTGCAGCACTCTGGTGCAGCCACACTTGGAGTATTGGGTACAATTCTGGTTGCTGCATTATTGGAAGAATATGGAAGCTTTGGAAAGGGTCCAGAGGAAATTTACTAGGATGTTGCCTGGTATGGGGGGAAGATTTAATGAGGAAAAGCTGAGGGACTTGAGGATGTTTTTGTTAGAGAGGAGAAAGTTGAGAGGTGACTTAATTGAGACATACAAGATAATCAGAGGGTTAGATAGGGTGGACAGTGAGAGCCTTTTTCCTCAAATGATGATGGCTAGAATGAGGGAACATAGCTTTTAATTGAAGAGTGATAGATATAGAGCAGATGTCAGAGGTAGATTTTTTACTCAGAGAGTAGTAGGGGCATGGAACACACTGCCTGCAACAGCAGTAGATTCGCCAACTTTAAGGGCATTTAAATGGTCATTGGATAACATGAAAATGGAATAGTAAAGGATAGATGGCCTTAGATTAGTTCCACAGGCCAGTGCAACATTGAGGGCTGAATGGCCAGCACTGCACTGTAATGTTCTATGTTCTATGTTCTATACATGCCAATTGATAAATGAAGTAGAACTGTCTTCAATAGAAGATAAACGCAAAATATTCCTAACATACATCATGAACTAGACCAAACATTTTGACAGGTAGATATCATATTAATGGTAATCTCTCACATTTCAAGTTAGACGTGAGAACAAATGTCCCAATGTTGTCAAATACAGACCATTGGTTGACCAAACATTGTTTACAAGTAAATAAAATTTCAGCTCCATGGTCTTGATACATTGCACATCAAATTACAACTCCAAATGGGATATACCAAATATATTGTTCTGCACATCACAACAAATTATTTTGCCTCCTCAGTAGAAAGGTGTATAGTCTCCTCAAACTCATTGAAAAGATGGGTTAAACGCAGAAGCACAGATTAGCAATTTGGACAAGTACTATTGGATGAGCAATGAAGTATGCTTAACACACTTATAACTCCATTTGACAGAATTTATTTTAGCAGATTACCATTTCGAATTGCTTCTTTTCCAGAGACTTTCCAAAAAACATCAAAAGTCTTGCAAGGTTGTTGCAGAATCATAGATTACAGATGATATGCTGGTCCATAACAAAGCAGTGGATGAGTATGATAAGAGAATATGTGCAGTTTTAAAACATTTATAAGAGGAAGGACTCACACATAATACATTATGAATTCTCCATAGAATCCATTATCAACAGTGGATGCATTATCAACTGTAAATTTATAACGCAGAATCACAGAGGAATAAGCCATGACAGAATTCCCAGGCCCAAAATCAGCCTAAGATTTTCAAAGATTCATGAGTATAATCCACTGCATTGGGGCGGCATGGTGGCTCAGTGGTTAGCACTGCTGCCTCACAGCACCAGTGTCCCAGGTTTGATTCCAGCCTTGGGTGACTGTCTGTGTGGAGTTTGAACAATCTCCCCGTGTCTGCGTGGGTTTCCTCCAGGTGCTCCGGTTTTGTCCCACAGTGCAAAGATATGCAGGTCAGGTGAATTGGGCATGCTAAATTGCCCATAGTGCTAGGTGCATTAGTCAGTGGGAAATGGGTCTGGATGGGTTACTCTTCGGAGGGTCGGTGTGGACTGGTTGGGACAAAGGGCCTTTTTCCACACTGAAGGGAATCTAACCTAATCTATAATGAATGTTTGTCTAATCTAGCAACCCTTACAGATGCCTTGAAACAGCTGTTTAAGAAGACAGAAACATGGCCTAAATATCACGACACATCAGCTAAGTTCAGTTCTTGTGGAATTTCATGAAGGTTTTCTCTCTGCAAGACCAAGCACGTTTTCTCACACTACTGTCCCAAACACACCTCATCAGCTAGGCACCATACCACCATGGCATGCCTCTCATTGAATGGTTGCCCAATTCTCCCACTTGCTGTTGGCAGAAATGCTTGCCACCGCTAGGACATCCCAGGATTGCTGGCAGTATTGCTGTATTTAAAAAGTTGTTGTGTACCCAGTAAATTGTTGCCGTCTAGAGTGGCCACGTACAATTTGCAGCATTTGCCCTTCACATAATAGATAAACAGGAAATTAGTGCATTACTTTGTGGACAGGACCTGGAAGCCCTCATGGATGGGTGATGCACATAGCTTGATGTCTTTTTCCCCCAGAACCAACAGAGGAGGTGATAACACCACATTCAGCTAGCCTGATCTGAGTTGTCACCTAGATTAGCATGGACTCAACTATCTGGAGAAGTTATTCATGGAGATACACATCACCAACTGCTCCCATTACGGTTGAGTTGTCCACAGAATATTTATTGTGATGAAACAAATACTGAACCTGGTTACAGAGGAAAACTACTGACTTCAAACCATCAGGAAGACAGTCCAAGGCACTAACTTCCACCTAACAAATAACCATTTTTCCATGTCTGAATGGTAAATGTTAAGGGAGAATAATGAAATATCCAGATCTTGTCCTAACTTGCCAAAATTTTCACTATTGCTGTTATTCATTTCTGGATCATTTGAGGTTTCAGCTTCTTCTGGACTTGGACCATACCAAAATGGATGGCTTAATACCCATTGCTGTCCTTGGTACTACTGTTAGTTTCATGATGTACTAGTGGAGTATTATTCCTATGCTAAGTTAGTAATGTTTATATGTTAGTTAATGAGGAAGTCTTCAAACATGGATTAATTTCCAACATGTTCTATATGTTGCATGTAATATGATGCTGATCATACACAGAATATAAAAATGTCCTTGTATATTAGAATAGGATGCTCACCTCAAGTTTTTTATTTTTTCCCATGTCTGACATTATTCAACATACGCTGCTGTTCCAGAAAATATGTACCAGGACGTCTGGCTATTGGAGAGGACATCCATTCATATCTTCACTGAGGTATGCGACTTAGGTCAATCAATAACTGTCTTTGTCAATGGGGGCCCGGACCTGCTGCAACAACCATTCTTTATTCAGTGCTTCAAGGGTTCTTTTATCCAATCATACTGGAACATCTTATTCTCCATAAATAGCTATAGGAAGATCAGATCTCCATTTATCTCTTGGGCAGAAAACTTGTAAACTATCTGTCCCACCACATTTCCTCTTATCCAGACCCATTTTGTCATGAACGGTGCTAGATTCACACTCCCCTTCCTATTGTATCTGTTCCTAGACCAAGTCATATTGGTCATGTTGTTTTGTATGTTAATGACATTGGCGAGGGTGAGGTGCCTTCCATCCTGTCCTTCCTTCCTCTTTGCGTTTTGCTGTGCCCCAGTTCCTATCCATGAAACAGTCTGTCACTCTGATATGTTTAGATCCATTCTTTAGCCCACAACATCCAACCGCGGCTATTCTACTTTCCTACCTACTTTACACTTTTTGTCAGTTACTCTGTTGTTGCCCTTTCCTCTTGGACGTGGCTTATTTGGAGGTGGCCAGTCCACTTTTGGTCACCCTTAAAACAAACTCCCCCTGATACTTGTGATTTATACTCTCAAGTGTAAGTTGCTTACTGCTGCATCTTATTGGCCTTCTGTCTGTGGGCTTGTTGATGGGTTGGAACTGTTTTTCCGGTATCCATGCAACATCTGGAGTACTGCGTGCAGTTTTGGTCGCCTTACTTGATGTACTGGCAGCAGACCGTACAAAGGAGCTTCACTAGGTTGATTCTGGAGTTGAGGGGGTTGGCTTATGAGGAGAGATTGTGTTGATTGGAACAATACTCATTGGAATAGAAGAATGAGGGGGATCTTATGGAAACAAATAAAATTATGAAGGGAATAGATATGATAGAAGTAGAGACGATGCTTCCATTGGTGGGTGAAACTAGGACAAAAGGGCATTGCCTCAAAGTTAGAGGGACCAGATGTAGGATTCAATTGAGAAGACTCTTCTTCATCCAGAGGATTGTGAATCTATGGAATTCCCTGCCTAGCTAAAATGGATAATGTTTTGAACAGTAAAGGAATTAAGAGTTATAGTGAGAGGGCGGGTAAGTGGAACTGAGGCCACAAAAAGATCAGCCATGAGCTTATTGAATGGCGGAGCAGGCTCAAAGGGCCAGACGGCCTACTCCTGCTCCTAGTTCTTATGTTCTAATGTTCATATGTTTCATCTGCCCCCATCTTCAGTCAGGTTTATTGATTCAAGCTTCCCTTCTTGCTCTTCCCTTCTGTGTTCTTGACCATTCACAATTTTGTTTTTTTTTTCGTGACTGCTTAATGGAGTTCATGGTTGGCTCACAACTGAAGTTAAATTAATTGGGGAAATGATAGGCACGTGCAGTTTTTGCTTCTTGTCTTTTTTCCAGTATTACAGCGCAATAAGAAGGATACTTTTTAGACAATGTCAGAGTTTTAATTGAATCATCCTTTTTTTATACATTCAAATCTCCCTTATATCCATGATTGATTATAGGCTTGTGCACTTTATATACCTTGCTGTATATGCGATCCTGATATATCTCTGCAATGCCTGACAATACATTTTCATGTTGCTAATTTACTCAGTTGCTCAGAGGATCGGGACCTTTGAATTCTGGTAATTCAATGATGCACATATTATCATATGTCTCAATTGTTCTTTCTGCTTAATTCTTCCTTCACACGTATGTTAGCAGGCAGCACTGTCGATCTGATGGTGACTTGGAAGTCCTTCTTAGCTCCTTTCATGAATCACATATTTTAATGTAAACTGAATTGTTTAAATACAGGTTATTATTAATATTTTTTAGAAAAATGGTTAAACACGCTGAAATATAAATCAGATTTATTTTATTCAACTACTTCTTTATGCAGAAGATGAATAATATTTTTATATATTTATAAATTCATTATTCCTTCTATTAAAGAATAATTTTGAAGGTTGTTTTATTTTTGCTCATGAATTACTCATGTGAAGATAATTTGAATAGTAAATTTTAAATCTACATCCTCATGATTCCAGAATTCTCAAAATATTGTCAGAACAACTGCGTTTGTTTTCTATCAGATCATCCCACATAATTATTGTCAGTTAAACTATGTGGATGACTCAACTATATTTTTGTTACAAAGTGATATGTTAATGTATCATATCCTCCCACTAGAGCTAGCATGTGTTAACAGAGATATCATACATGAAGAATAAAACATTGGCAATGCAGCCATAAAGCACAAAGCCTTTGGATATAAATTACACTTACCAGCAGCAAGCATAGTTGGAAGAAGCAAAGCCTAATTAACAAAAATATCCTTTAACCTTTTATTTGTATAATTTGTTCTCCCAGAGGATAATGTTACACGAAGCAAGAAACGAAATGGCAAATGTAAACAGCTAGATTTATATAGAGCAAACAGTAGTGCTCATTTATAACTTCAGATGAGATATAATTGATTTGAACATGTGAAAATAGTTTTACTTTACAATGTGAATGCAGTCTGAATCTATGATCTAACAGTGATACAGGGAATGTATTTGGACTACTCTTTCAGCTGCCCTCAAGGTCCACTGACTTGATAGACTGTGGTGGAAGTGTACTGATTGCTCTGGAATCATTTCAACTCCACTCCAGGTCATTTGAGCCATTAATGAATTTCCATTGCACACTTCACTGCTCATGTTCAGCCTTTACGTCTGGATCACATTCTTTACTCTGTCGCACACCGGAAATTATCTTTTCTGCATAGGTTACCACAAAACAGAATGAAATAGCGATGTCTGGGAAACATGAATAGTACTCATGTCTGAAAATGAAGCTGTGTAGTGAATTTCCAATGGCACAAGAATGGATGGGATTAGATTAATAATACTTTAAAGTAGAAACTTTAATCACAGGCTGCTTCCTTCAGGCTCAGGCGATGTCAGAGCCAATGTGTATTGAGGAGACTGGTCTAGGCTGAGCTGTCACTGGCTGAGTGCCTCCCCATCCATTACAGATTCCCTGCCCACTGTCATCTACATTGAGACAGTTTCTTACTGTCTAATGGTACAGCAATGATTCCCGCAGCTCAGGAAATAAACATTACTGTTTAAGTTCTTAAAACAAGTAACCAGTTATCTTCCTTTCTGTAAAACCTTGACCTAAGATGATTTCTATACTTAATTGCTGTAGGCAGTGCATGCCTTATGAGAGTTTGAAAAGCATTGGGATAAATTTGTGTTCCGCTTGTAATGCATTGAAAATCTTCAAAACAGAACACATTTCTTGTGTCTTGCTAACTTCCTATGACTCTTTTCCATTCTTATAAATAGCTATTTCTCTGACTCACTGTAAGCAATGATATAAGATACACAATAATTTCTGTTATATAGGCAAGATTTCATTATTAACAATTACAAATGCAACCATACAAATCAGGTACATTCTGTTCTGCTATAATGCGCATTACGTGCTTCTTTTTTAATTTGCTTATTGTTTTTGGCTATTTTATTACTACCAAATTGACCTGCTTCCCAAAAAGCAGGACAAATGCAAGACAGCCAGTTATTACCCTATTAGTCACACTAAATGAGCAGGAAACTGCTGGATTGAGTTATTAATAATACAATCAAGCAATGCTGTTGCATTGTTTTGGAACTTTGGAAGAAAAAATTAAAACAACAGCAGTTTTAAAAAGGAGAAGAGCAGACAAAGGAAGCACATGGTGAGGACAGTGCAGGAGAGAGAGAGAGAACCTGCACAGTTACTGCCTTTGATGTTTGAATTCGTGTATTGCTGGACATCGGAGAGCATCTGGGAAAATTAACAAACAGCGAAATTCCCAACTAATCTTGGAGGAACTGTTGGACGAAGTTCATGGCACAGAATCAGATAAGTTAAATGTTGTTTTATATCTGTCCAAGAGAAAGGCTGCAGTAGTGAGTACAGTGGGTTCTTTCTTGATTATATGTTTTTGGAGATAAGTCTCTTGATTAAACTTAAAATATAAGCCATAGCTATTAATTTAACCTGGGGCAGTGTTTGTAGGGGAATAAGACAGTGTTATTTTCTCGGTCTGTAGATTGTGAAGGAGCAAAAATGGCCTTTGCAGTGATATGTACTTCTTGTCAGATGTGGGAGTTTAAAGAGAGTTTAAGAGTTACTGCGGATTATATCTGTCATAAATGCTGTTGGATCCGAATCCTATCAGATCGAGTGGATCGGTTGGAGAGTCAGATAGAAGCGATGAGGAATTTGCAACAGTATGTGATGGATGGCAGTTATAGGAAGGGGGGGGAAGTCTCAGATACAGTTACATAAATGAGCTAACTCCAGGAAAGGTAAGAGAGATAGGCAGCTAATGCAGGAGTCTTTTGTGGATATACCCATTTCAAACAGGTATGCTGTTTTGGAAAATGTAGGGGATGATGGATTCTCAGGGGAACATAGCATGAACAGCCAAGTTTCTGGTATTGAGACTGGCTCTAATGCAACGAGAGGTACATCGGTTTCAAAGAGACCAATTGTGTTTGGGGATTCTGTGGTCAGAGGTACAGACAGATGTTTCTATAGCCAGCAGAGAAAAAGCAGAATGGTATGTTGTTTCCCTG
>NC_057729.1:30909835-30954041 GCF_004010195.1 Chiloscyllium plagiosum
AATGCTACAGGAAGGATAGAAAGGGAGGCAAGGGAGGAGGGGGAGTGGCATTTTTAATAAGGGATAGCATTACAGCTGTGCTAAGGGAATATATTCCAGGAAGTACATCCAGGGATGTTATTTGGGTGAAACTGAGAAATAAGAAAAGGATGATAATCTTATTAGGATTGTATTATAGAGCCCCCAATAGTCAGAGGGAAATTGAGAAATAAACTTGTAAGGAGATCTCAGCTATCTGTAAGAATAATATGGTGGTTATGGTAGGGGATTTTAACTTTCCAAACATTGACTGAGACTGTCATAGTGTTAAAGGTTTAGATGGAGAGGAATTTCTTAAGACAATTTTCTGAGAAGGTGCAAAACTTGACCTACTCTTGGGAAATAAGGCAGGGCAGGTGACTGAGGTGTCAGTGGGGTAACACTTTGGGGCCAGCGACCATAATTCTATTCGTTTTAAAATAGTGATGGAAAAGGATAGACCAGATCTAAAAGTTGAAGTTCTAAATTGGAGAAAGGCCAACTTTGACGGATTTGGCAAGAACTTTCAAAAGCTGATTGGAGGTAGAAGTTCGCAGATAAAGGGATGGCTGGAAAATGGGAACCTTCAGAAATGAGATAACAAGCATCCAGAGAAAGTATATTCCAGTCAGGATGTAAGGGAAGGCTGGTAGATAAAGGGAATGCTGGATGACTAAAGAAATTGAGGGTTTGGTTAAAAAAAAAAGGAAGCGTATGTCAGGTACAGACAGGATAGATCGAGTGAATCCTTAGAAGAGTATAAAGGAAGTAAGATTATACTTAAGAGGGAAATCAGGAGGGCAAAACGGGGACTTGAGACAGCTTTGGCAAATAGAATTAAGTAGAATCCAAAGGGTTTTTACAAATATATTAAAGACAAAAGAGTAACTAGGGAGAGAATAGGGCAGGCCAAAGATCAGCAAGGCGGCCTTTGTGTGGAGCCACAGAAAATGGGGGAGAAATTAAATGAATATTTTGCATCAGTATTTACTGTGGAAAAGGATATGGAAGATATGGACTGTAGGGAAATAGATGCTGAAACCTTGCAAAATATCCAGGTTACAGAGGAGGAAGTGCTGGATGTCTTGAAACAGTTAAAGGTGGATAAATCCCCAGGACCTGATCAGGTGTACCCGAGAACACTGTGGGAAGCTAGAAAAGTGATTGCTGGGCCTCTTGCTGAGATATTTGTATCATCGATAGTCACAGGTGAGGTGCTGGAAGACTGGAGGTTGGCGAATGTGGTGCCACTGTTTAAGTAGGGCGGTACAGGCTACAGGGAGAGATTGAACAGGCTGGGGCTGTTTTCCGTGGAGTGTCGGAGGCTGAGGGGTGACCTTATAGAGGTTTACAAAATTATGAGGGGCATGGATCGGATAAATAGACAAAGTCTTTTCCCTGGGGTCGGGGAGTCCAGAATTAGAGGGCATAGGTTTAGGGTGAGAGGGGAAAGATATAAAAGAGACCTAAGGGGCAACCTTTTCATGCAGAGGGTGCTATGTGTATGGAATGAGCGGCCAGAGGATGTGGTGGAGGCTGGTACAATTGCAACATTTAAGAGGCATTTGGTTGTGTATATGAATAGGAAGGGTTTGTAGGGATATGGGCCGGGTGCTGGCAGGTAGGACTAGATTGGGTTGGGATATCTGGTCAGCGTGGACAGGTTGGACCGATTTCTCCAGCTTCCTTATTTCCCCTCCCCCCACCTTATCTCAGTCCCAACCCTTGGACTCAGCACCACCTTCTTGGCCTGCAATCTTTTTCCTGACTTGTCCGCCCCCACCTCTTCTCTGGCCTATCACCCTCACCTGAACCTCCTTCCACCTATCGCATTCCCAACACCCCTCCCGCAACACTCTCCTCCCTACCTTTTATCGTAGCCTGCTTGGCACACCTTCCTCTTTCCTGAAGAAGGGCTTATGCCTGAAACGTCGATTCTCCTGTTCCTTGGATGCTGCCTGACCTGCTGCGCTTTTCCAGCAACACATTTTTCAGCTCTGATCTCTAGCATCTGCAGTCCTCACTTTCTCCCGAAGGGTCTGTACATCACTATGACTCTATAAAAGCCACTCATTAACCTGACCATCAACACTTGATTTTCCATCAATACTCATTACCAGACCTCATTACAACCTTCAATCTAAACATAGAGTTGAACTCCACAGGTGGAATGGGAGTGCATGCCTGTGTCATTGAGATGACAGTCATCTGAATGTGCGACATCGGAACCTGGTGAAATTAAAGTCATTTGGTATCAGTGATAAATGTGAGTTTTGGAGGTCGACCACCTCAGCACTAACACATTGCTGCGGAGATTCCTCAGACAGTATACTTAGCCTACTATCTTCAGCTAATTCATCAATGACTTTGCCTCCATCATAAGTTCAAAGGTGGGGTATTTACTATCGACTACACCATGTTAAGCCTCAATCATTATTTGTCAGATTACGAAGCAGTTCATGATCACATGCAGCAACATCTAAATAATGTCCCTGGGCTGTAAGTCAGCAAGGATATTTTGACAACCATAAGATGATTAGACCCTACGATATTGGAGCAGAAATTAGACCATTCAGCCCATCGACTCTGCTCTGCTATTTAATCATGGCTGATAAGTTTCTCAATCCCATTCTCCTGCTTTCTCCCCATAACCCTTGATCCACTTGATACTCAAGAATCCATCTATCTCAGACTTAAATATAATCAATGAATACTAGCCAATACCATATCTGACAAGACATAACACAATAGGACATAGGAGCAGAATTTGTCTGTTTGGCCCATCGAATCTGCTCCACATTTGATCACGGCTGATAGGTTTCTCAACCCCATTCTTTTGCCTTCTCCCCATAATCCTCGATCTCCTTACCAATCAAAAACTTGATTAGTAACTGTCAGGTCAAGCACAGCTTTCTTAGCAGCTATATATCAAAATAATCTTCAGATACTATGTTGTTAGTGAGATTTTTCTGCTTTTTCATTCTTAATTATACTAGTTTTAACATTTTAAGAGAGAAAAAAATTGGGACCTATCCCATTTCTATAGATATATACAGTACGGCCATTCTTCAAGAGGTACCTAAAGCCTTTCAATGGAGTTTCCTATAAGAAATTGTTTTGGTGTGGAAACTATTCATTTTAGTTAAGTTGTGCTTATGAATCCATGTAGTGATATAGTTTCTCTTCTAGTAAATATTTCCTTGAAACATATGGGCTAATAAACAGCCTATTAAAGGAAAATCTACAGAAAATCTACAAACGTTAAAAGTCACTCGTGAACCAAGAGATTGTGGAGGAGCACAGAGGTGTTGGGTTTCAAGTAGTCAAATCATTAAAAGCCAGAAACTAGGTTAAAAAGTAAAAACAAGATATAATAGCAATCAAAAAGGTTAATAGAATGTTGATTTTTATCTTTAGGGGGCCGAAAAATGCAAAGGCTTCAAAATTTGAGTCCAAAGTGCTGCACAGTCTGGCTTCTAAGGATATTAGTGAAGACATGTCATCTAAGTACCTCAAGTATGCAGAAACAGCAGATACGACATCACTCAGTGTGAAATGTTGATCTGGTTTTTAATTGACCACTTTGAAGCTTGTGGCTCATATTAATGTTCTTGTAAACACTTTGAGGAAGTCCTACTAGCAATTTTTAAAGGGAGCAACTTGGTACTTTCAGATATGGTGCTTTTGACTTTCTTTCATTGGAGAAAAGCAAATGGGAGATATTATAGGAGCTCTGAAAGTTAAAGTCAGAAAGAGATGTTACTGGTCTTTTACAAAGAATAGAGAGTACTTTGAAGATCTTTCAACAGAAAGCCTTTTGAGGCTTTATATTTGCAGTATAGCAGAGACATGAAACACAGAGAGGATAAGAGGAGGTGGCTCAATAAGAGGTTGCATCTACATGGATATTAAGGGAGCACTTCTGCTATCACCATCTCAGTGAATGGATTGGTTATAATTCACTAAGGAGTTGAGAACTAAGAACAGTGCTACTTCCTACAGCGGAATGTATAGTTACAAATCAGGGCAAGAATAGTGCTTGCAGCTTGCAGTGTTCCCATCCTGTGCTAGTCAGTCATTTTTGCACAGCTTCAGTCACTGGGATTTATGAGACCATGCCTGCTTGGTGATAAGGGTTATCTGCTATTAACAGAAATGCAGAAAGGATGTTTATGGTGAGGAAAGCTGGTGGGGTGGGAAGTGAGAATGAGAAAAAAGGGATTTGGGAAAGTACATTGGACACACCACCATTTCAAATATCCTCCACAAAGCCAAATGCAGCAACTTTAGCCACTGTTAAACTTAGAATGTGGAGTACATTTCTTCCAAAGAGATGACAAGATGCAAATCTGTCTCTTCATTGCCACTCTCCACTGCCTCTCTCCTGTAATGTGCAACCTTGCTTTGCGAGAGTGAGTGATAAGCATCATTGTGCTAACTTGTCTTTATTGAATACTTGCAAGTATCTGGAAACTGCGACATATGGTGCAAAATTGGTAACATTAGCAGATATCTGAGAGTGAGGTGAAGCATATCAATGTTATGGATGTGCCCTAGTTGCTGTGATGCCTTTGGCAGCATGAACAGTTGGAGGTGTGGTGGCTTGAGAATTGGGATTTACTGACCTTGATCACTACAGCCAAATCCTTGGGGTCAGACTCTAGCTATTGCCCTCGGTGATGACTTCCTTTTCACACTCTTCACAGAGTAAGCTTTGAAAACTTCATGGTCACTGTGAAAACATAACCTTTTCTCTCAACCATTTGGACCTCTTGAACTAAGGATTCCATTATGATCACAGAAGTTGAAAGCCCTCTTTCTGGTCTGTTGATCTAAAGGTAGTGTTACTCCTTCCCTCAAAACTTTTCACAAATGGTTTCCCTACCTGCTTCAGCCTGAATGTACCTCCCTTTAAGAAGAGCAATCTACCCCTTTTATGAATTGTAGGTTAATTGTAAGTCATGTTAGCCAAACATATACCTGGACATTCTGCTCAGCATGGAGCCAGAAGTGCATTTCACAGTGGACACAGTGAGTTGCATGCCATTATCACTGAGTTGACAGCCAAACTTGTCTGATCTGAAAAGCCTGATTAGTACGTGGATAGGAGACCACCAGGGAATATCAGGTGCAGTAGGCTTTAAGGGCCCTCATGTTATGCAATGATGGGGTCCATAACCTAGACTGCGAGGCGAAAGTTCAAGTCCCACTTGCTCCAGATGTGTGTAAAGCATCTCAGAATAGGTTGGTTAGGAAAAATAGGTTAGATAACAGTATAATCACTGAGCTGAACAGGCAGAACAAAGTTTCTATACTCTAAGTTGTTATGAAGGGCTTATGCTCAAAACGTCGATTCTCCTGCTCCTCAAAAGCTGCCTGACCTGCAGTGCTTTTCCAGCACCACACTCATGAATCTGATCTCCAGCATCAGCAGTCCTCACTTTCTCCTACAGGTTGTTCGGTTAAAATGCGTATTTCTTTAACTCAAATTCGCTATAACGCGATTAGTGAATCGGAGACACTGTTTCGAAAGCACAAACTTTTAAAGCGAGTATTGGTTATGATGTGACTCTGGCCCCATTAATTCAAATGGTGCTGCTATTGCATGATTTTCTTATAATTTAGGATTGCACCAGAACTGACTGTTTGTGCATAATCTTAACTGGGCAGAAGCTAATTGAAACTTCAGCTCAAAACAAGGTAGAACATTGGAATCTGAATTTTCTGTGGGTTCCTCTGGTGCTGGCAGTGGGTTTTAAGTCTTGTGATATCAGGAACCCTGACTTGACTCTAAATAATGGGATCAGGTTTACTTACACAGTAAGATTATAGCAGTCAGGTTATTTTCAAACTATCAATGGAACTTGGAATCTCAGATAATACCCATAGCTCATAAATGAACCATCTACTTGCATTCAGATTTAATGATACCTCTCTGGGATTGATTTCCTTTTCTGGGACATTTCTGGTGCTTTCCAACAATATCAGTGAAACTTTTACCATCTAAGTTCAACTTAAGCCCTGAAAAAAGTGAAATCTTCTGGTAATTGTACAAAACTACTTACTTGAATGTGGGTGTGTCAAAGATTGGCCTTTCTCCCAAATGTGACATAGAGAAAATTCAATAGCCCGAATGAAAATGGAATGAGGATGGAAAATAGGAGATCAAATTTGTCTTGAATCTTTAGAAAAGAAATTCAAATAATGTTAAAAATGGGCTGTTGATTGTCATCACCCATTTTGTGTCATCACCCACCTTAAAACAACTTCATCTTCATGATGCCTGAATGGACAGTGCTGGACACCATTGAAATTTAGTTCATATTCACCAGCCATGTTTATTTGTTTATTTTATCATCAGAATTGCACCATGAAAACTATGGACATTATAAGATTTTTTTGTGGCAGAAAACATTGTGCTTTGGTGAACTATTTTAATCCCCACAAAAGCAGATGTCTGTTCTATCTGGGAGAACAGCATGTGAAATAAAACGAAAATCCTGTTGTGTATTTTTGATAACTACAAAAAGCTTAATAAGGTATAATTTTACAGGAACAAAATAGCCTAATTGTCTGTACATTGGCACTGACATAGTGATAATTGATGTGGTGTGCTCTAGTCATTTGCTATAAATACATTGCTTTTAGCACAAAATGCAACTGTGATAAAGTCAAATCAAGTAATATTTCCCCCAAACACAAGTAATGATGAAGGGTGGAATTTGATAGTGCTGCCTGCTGGTGTGAACTGGGTTCAGGGTGTGATCTCTGCACCAGCTGAGGTACACCTTCTGGAACTCGAACCTCATTTAAATTAGATGAGTGATTGTCGATGTCTGCTGGATGTCTCCATACAGTGACTGATGAAACTGTTTGGATTTTGGATCATTGGCAGAGGCCCTCAAGGTGGTACATAAGATAAATAGGTACTGGGTTGGCAGTCAAAAGTGAGAGTGGTGATGGAAAAATGCTGGTGGTGGGGTTGGGGAGTTTTTGGGAGGAAGCCAAATGGGGGCAGGCAACAGACGTTAGGACTGGTCCTGTGACCCAAGCTCCACATCAAATTTTTTGTTAAAACCTGGATATTTTAGTCCATATTTGGATTTCATTGCTTCAGCATAAGTTGCAATGAAATTCTATGTGCTACAGTAGCATTTATATGCAAAAGAATTTGAGCTTAGGAGGAGGCTTTTCAGCCCACACTTCCTCTGGTAACTCTTCAGCCTAAGCTATCAGGTTTGGACCTTCAGTTAATTCCCTTGGTAGAAAGCTGGCATTATGAATTAGCACACTACCTGACTTTCATCTCTGTCAATTTCAATGGAAATTGCAACATAGTCATAGAGTCATACAGTACTAAAGTGGTCCTTTGGCTCATGGAATCTGCACTGACAAATAAAGGGACATGTTGAATGTTAAGTCAACTATGCTGTCTTATACTTACCTGGCAAAATAAATACCTCTCCTTGAATAGTTTCATCCCTCTGACAAATAATGGGATCTGCTGAACAACCATTCATAGATGTGGACTAGCTACTTGACAAAGAAGCAGCACTCTGAAATCTTGTACTTTCAAATAAACCTGTTGGATTTTAACCTGGTGTTGTGTGATTGTTAACCATTCATAGAAGACAGGGCTGATGATCGGCTATCACATTGATGTATAAATTTCAGACAATGCTAGATATATTGTGAATATCTAATGCTTGCATGACCTTCCTTGTTTACTAGGATTAATGTATATATTTTTAAAACGATCACTGTCAGAAAAGTTTCAGGATATTGTGATGGAGCAAGGCTCCCCTTGAAGAATGAAATTTGCATCTCTGGTCTTAAAGTTCCAGCATCTGACTTTATTGACCATACAGTGATCCATGAAAAAAGCACTGCACAAAGAATTTGAAATAAAAGCAAGAAATGCTGAGAAAAGTTCAGCAGGTCTGGTGGCATTTTTAGAGAGAGAAACAGTGTTAAACATTTCAGGCCCAGTTGACTCTTCTTTGGAACTGAAGAGTGCTAAAAAGATATGGATTTTATGCTGCTGACGAAAGGAGAGGAGTAGTTAGTGGAACAGGTGGCAAGGACAGCAAAAGCATAAGACAAAGGGAGTGCTGATGATAGTTAATGGGAAGTATAGTTGCAAAGTATTAGGCATATCTAGTGGAAAATAGGTTAGCTTTGTTGTGAGCAAATCCATATACACTTGGGATGGGTTTTGGAAAGATATGCCATCAAAGTGAAGGATACTATTCAAGCTCTGAAATTGTCAAACTCAATGTTGAGGCCTGAATGCTGTAAAGTGCTTAAGCTGAAAATGAGGCATTATTCCTTCAGCTTGCATTGAACTTTGCTGCAACACTGCAGCTGGCCAAGACTGAAATATTAACATGGGAGCAAGATTGTGCATTGAAATGGTGAGCAAATGGAAACTCAGAGTCAATGTTTTGGATGGAGCAGAGGTACAAAGTAGTCACCCAGTTTGTGCTTGCTCTTGCCAATGTAGAGACTCCATTGGGAGCAGTGAATGCAGTAGACCCAATAAAAATAAACACACATAGATCACTGTTTGTCTGGAAAGTCTGCTTGGTGCCAGGGGAGGGGGAGATGCATTTGGTGGCGCCACCCTAATGGAGGTGGTGGAAATGGTCAGGGATGATCCTTTGAATACAAAAGATGGTGGCCTTGATAGTGAGAACAAAGGGAATCATATCATTGTTCATGGTGGGAGGTGAAAAGGTAAAGCCTGAGGTGTTGGACATGATTTAAGGGCATTGTTAATCACAGTGAGGTTTTGGAAAGAGGGAATGAAAGTAATAGAAGGAGAGGTCCAGGTGAAGGCGAAGAAGGGTATAAATAGGAAGCAAAATTGATTAATTTTTGAAATTTGACAATGGAGGATAAAGCAGAACTGATTATTTCATCCTTGTAACAGAGAAAGAGGTGTGGGAAGGGATTGAGTGGAACTGAAACATAGAATTTTTCATATACCCCATTACAAAGAATTTGTGCATTATTAGCATCCTTATGTTCAAAGAAATCATGCATTTACTACACTGGGTACTGATTCAACTGTAAGTAATTAGTAAAGAGGATGTATCACTGACACAGCTGAGATATCCTGTTAGGAGGCTAACAGCTGTGGACATCACTATGTTGGTCTGGATAAAAGGCACGAGTAATGTCACCTCTGAAAGAAGCGCACCAGAGTGTGATGTGGCCCTATTGCCTAATGAGAGCTATGTGCAACTTTAGCTTACAACTAACCAATGATTATGATTATAGTATTTTTTAATGAAATGGAAATTTGAGACAGTGGACAGTGGACAATAGTTACCACCTAATTAAACAAATATATGTTAATGAGCACATTAACTTTACCATTAATTAAGAAAAGACTCGCATTTATATAATACCTTTTTGTGTCCTTTGATTTTCCAAAACACCAATGAATTATTTATAGATTACTGTCACTCCTGTAGTGTAGGTATACATGATCACAATTTACATGCATCAAATGAAATACTGATGGAGTTATTTGAGGAAGCAACATTTGCCAGAATGATAAAATGTTTGTCTGTTCTGTGTATAGTGCCTTGAACTCGTTTACATCTACTTAAACAATTAAAACCCACAAACAGGGTAACTGTTTATTATCTCACTAGATGGATATTATCTCTGACAGTAAAGCTTTTGTCCACATTACACACAAGATTTAGTCAAGGTTATGCACTTCTAGAATCTACAACGTTTTTACTCAGATGTAACAACAATACCAAATGATTCCAGCAGGCACTGATTAATTTATGTTAATAACTAATACGATGCTATACTTTAATGAGCCAAGAAGGATTAGCTTGAAAACTAGCATAGAATCAGTAGCATGGGGTAATGAAATAGTAAACCAGTTATAAAGATAAAGCACATGCATTAGACTGTGTTGTTAAATCTGTTGGTCTAAAATGTCCATATGCATGCTTACCAAAATTTTCTAAGACCTTTTGGCACCTGAAAATGGGATAAGAAGATGACAGGCACCAACGCTGACAATTGGGGGATAGTCTTTAATGATTGTGGCCTCTGGACACTGACATTTTGAAGTGTATAGGAAGAGGTGATTGGTTCTGAAACTTTAAACTCTGTTTCTTTCTCCTCGGATGCTGCCAAACCTTACGAGTTTTGCCAGCAGTTTCTCTTTTAATTTCAAATGCTTGGCACAGAGAGGGCCACCATGGTGCATATCAACATCTTGTGAGATGGAAGACTGCCACAGCCATCTACATTATTGGGAGTTTTGGCTGTTGTGTTTGTTCCTGAATCTGCAATCAGATTCAAGTTTATTGCTGGTAATGTGGCCTTGTGTTCTAATGAAGTAAACTGGAAAACTAAACTAAATTTGTATGAAGATTTGAGTTAAATATTGAATTCCAAATATAACTTTGATTAGTAGGTTCTATAAAATTTACTGGGCGACTTGTGACTAGAATATGAAACTTCAAATCCTAATAGCTCCTATTTTCTATTTATTAAAGCAATCTTTATTTTAGTACAAATGGTTTGTATTATGAAAATTTCCCTAAAATCTAGAAAATGTTACATTGGTGAATTTAAAAGCATGAGTTAGTGGAAGTAACAATGTTATATTCAATTGAGAGAAAAAGCAGGTGTGGTTCATTATGATAATTAGTTGAATGGGACTGTAATTTAGTCAATGACCTGTAGTTATACAGTAGACTAAGTGTATAAATAATTCATGTCTTAGAAAGGGCACCTTATGAATATGTTAATTTGACTGGGCTAGTAGATGCTCATGTTGTACAGTGTTGCGTTAGTTTGTATATTGTTTTCTGCAGTTTCATTTCTAAATCTTAAGACAACTCCTCCAAAACTGTCAACTAACCATTGAAGAACTCTCAGAATCCTCAGGAAGTATTATGAATTCACCTCGCGATCTGCTTTTGCAAGAGTATTCTTGAAAATTGTGTATGTGAAGCTGCTTCATTCAGTTCCCTTAGAAGTCTATGCAACATGACCTCTTTTGCTTTGTGGAGGATGGTAAATATTAGAAAGACGAAGAAGGTAATGACAATTAAATATTTTCTGATGATAACTCAGAAATACAAACTATTATCTTTGCAGAACTTGGCAGATGTACTTATTATGCCAGTAAGGATAATGTATTTCACAATTATGCTAATTTTCCTTAAATAATTACATATGCAAATTGGGTGCCTCTCAAAATAGATTTCCCCTTTTATCTAAAACATTTGAAGGGTATATTTATTAAGCGAAGAGAGAAAGTACATTGATTAATTTTGCTGACAATTTAAAAACCATGAACTAAGTATTATGCTCCAACCTCATGAAGGGTGGGGAAGGATTAAAGGCAGTTAAAATATGGTGTGTCACTAGCCAGCTGTAAATGTGCCAAATGCTATTGTTATAATAGTGATAAAAATAAACTGCCAATTTTTGACTTCCATTATCTAATTTTATTATCTGAGATATTTCAAGGACTAATACAGTTTTTGAAAGAGGAAGAATATTGCCTAAGATGGCTGCATTATAACCTGATCAAGTTTAGCTAAATTTCATGAAGCCATCAATAGCTGAACTGAAATTAAGATGTCATCAAAATGATAAAAACAGTTACTCATATCTGTATCTCCTATTTGATTGAAACCTTTTTGAAGTTTCACATACTGGGATGAAAGACTCATCCGGAAGGTTATCCAGTTTAGAAAAAAATATATAATGAAGCCTGACAATGGAATAGATAAGTAAACTATATCTCACACAAGTGATTTTGGACACAGCAGAGAAGGTCAAGTATTAATTTGCTGCAGAAGAACTTAAAGACTCTCTTTCTCCCAGCTTTCGGTCTTTCACTTAAAAGGCAATGCTTAATGAAAAGCAAACAGAGAAATATCCATTTACTAAGAATTCAAAAATATCTCCAAATCTCATGACTACTAAGGATATTAGTCACGAGTTAAACAACTGTGGTCTCATTTTGAACCTAATAATTAAAGGACTCTAAGGACTTTTAAACAGCATATTTGTTGTGTTCTTTTTTGCATTAGTTCCATTTCAAGTTTTTATATTTTATTTCCGTGTGTTTGATTGTGTGTTTAATTGTTTTTCTCTGGGTTAGTAAGTATTAAAATCCTGCTTTCTTTCACTCCAAAATTATTTAATTGGCTACTTAATTTAGAACTAGCAAAGTAAACTTTAATTGGAGAGTAATAAAGCTACATCCTAAAAAAAAACTGGATTTTTTAGGATGTAGCTTTATTACTCTCCAATTAAAGACTCTCTTTCTCCCAGCTTTCGGTCTTTCACTTAAAACTGGATTTTTTTTTGTTGTCACCAACCGAGGGGTTTAAGAAGAAGGGAGCCAATTTATATCTTCTTACCTAGCTCTCATGCTATTATTATGATGGCTGGCTTTATGTTGGGAGAAACTGAGGATTGCTGATACTGGAGATCAGGGTCGTGAGTGTAGTGCTGGAAAAGCACAACAGGTCAGGCAGCATCTGAGGAGCAGGAGAATTGATGTTTCGAGTATAAGTCCTTAATCAGGAATGGTTTTATGTTGTGCAAGCATGTCACCCTGGAGAGGCAAGATACTCCATGAGCCTGAATTGAATTTATTTTAGCAGTTGTCATGGATATTTCAGAGGATTTTTCCCAAGCACTTATCTTACATGTTCCCCATTGCAGTTGTGCATTTTGATGTCTGTGAGAGCAGTTCCTGAAGGAGGTTATTCATGATTCCCATGAAATGAGTAGGAGGAGTACCTCCACATAAATCATGTTTTGGAACAAAAATCAACATCAAGATTAACAAACCAGCTCAATACTAAAACGGCATTGCACTTTTAGAGCTGCTATCTTTTAGATGGGCTGATAATGGAAGCCATTTGCTTTCTTGTGCTGATATTGAAGATCAAATGATGCTTTATCAAAGTAGAGCGAGGACATTATGTCCTTGTCAATATGGATCCCTCAATCAACAGCACAAAAAAAAGAATTATCTGGTCATTGTCACATTGATGTTTGTGGGATTTTGCTGAGCATAAATTGATAGTTTTGTATCTTATATTACAACAGTGACTATTTTTCAAGTAACTGGCTATAAAATGCTTCGAGACATCCAGTAGTCATGAAAACCTTTCTTTCTTCTCTCTGCTGTTGACCAAGGAGGTGCTGAAGAATATTTATCGAAGGAGTACCACATAGGTTTTAGGCTCTTAATTTATCCTTTCAAGGAATCAAATGTCTACTTGGATGTACACCCAAGGCACACAAAAAGTAATAGGTCTCACAAACTTATTTGCGGAATGAATATCTGAGCAGATTAGTTATATTCATCTATCTATTAAATAGATATACTAACAAAAGCAGGTGCAATGTATACTAATAGCATTCATTAACTATTTTATTGGTCTGTTATGAAAATAACATTAAAAAGCCATTCATTATGCAGAGAAAAGGAATTGCTGTAGCTACCATATGCAACTATTATGAAGATTTATTTTGTTTATTGTATCTTGTGAAAGTTTAAATGAGTATAGAGAACTTGTTTATGATGTACTAGTTGCAGCAACCACAGGAAACCTTCACAATCATTTTTCTGATGCCTGGATACATAGAAACCAGAATTGTTCAATTACTCAGAGCTGTATATGCAAAAATAAGATCCTGGAAAATGCAGAGCCCATCTGATGAATGGCCTATATCCAAATGATTACTATGTTCTGTCTCTTCTCAAACCCTGATGTATTTTCAAAGATATTCGCCATTTATTTCAGATTTTTATCATTTATAACTTTCTTTTAGTCTCAAGAAGTACACAGATCATTTTCAAATTAGTACCACTGCACTTTTCAGTGAATCATACATTCACCTGTTTGAATTTTTGAACACTTTAACTGAAACTGAATCCATTGTCCTGGCTGGAAATCTATTTCATAAGTTAGCAACATCAAGTGTGATCCACTTAACATGAAAATTTCAATTAATTGTAATCTTATCCTCTTTTCTTGCCCAATCGTCCAGGAAAGTAATTCCCTGTCTGCAATTCATACCGGCCCTGTCTGATCGTAATTGAAGGAACTTGGTTATCCTTCTTCTACCTTTTGAAGGACAGAAAATAGGAATATTCCTTCTGGCTCCAGATAATTTGTGTCAGCAGCCTCCAATGTTCCCTGTGAGAATCATTGGTTAGACTGCTTGGATCAAGAATTTCTGAGCTAAGCATTCTCTTGCATTCTTATATTACAACAGCAACTACTCTTCAGACAGCAACTAATTGGCTATAAAATACATTGAGATATCCAATTGTCATGAAAATCTGCCTTGCCTTTCTTTGGTGTTGACCAAGTGGGTGATAATAATAAGTTATATCCTGAAACAGGCATTAAGTCACTGACTGACATATTTAAATGCCCTGCCACTTTTCCAAGAATGTACACTTGGACATTGCCACACTTTTGGGAGAGATTGAGCACAATAAATCACATGTTAAAGTTTTACTCTCAGTGTTCATTTTCACCCTCAAATGTGTACCACAAGGCTCAATGGCTCCTGTTTCATGATTTCTCAGATGCATTTTTGTCAAGACTGGTCTTATCAATGCCTTAGACATCTCATCAATATTTTACAGAATGTTCATGTCATTCTAGATCTAGTTAAACAAAGTAACATTTTTCTTGACTCAGTGATTACTGCCTGCTATGTGTCTATGCTTTCTATTTCTGGTGCAGCAGCATACCCAGGCTTGTTTCCTACTGCTCTGTCTAATGATGTGCCCTTCACTGTGTAATTACACTTTCTATTCATAGTAACAATATACATTGTCTTACATTTCCCAGTGATATCTCATGTTTCAAGATTCCTGTCCAAGTACAGTGCCAAAATTATTCACTGCCTCTGTTGTCAGTCTTAGTACATTTTCATGTTAATTTGAATGCCTAGAGTCGTCTTTGAACTGCAACATTTAGGCCAATTGGAAAAGTTCACATTGCAGCTGAGAATGAATCTGCACAGATGCATTTGTTTTTATTTTAGTTAACATATTTGGTTTGCTGATTCTAATCAGTAACACAATGTTGATGCTTGTTTGTTGCACAAAGTTCCACAAATGTGAAACTTTGGAATAACAAAGGCTTCTGCCAGATAGAGCCTCAGTTAAACCACTAGCTACTTCTTGCCATTTCAAATGCCAGCCTTTATCATCTTCCCTCAGTTTGCTACTTTTTAGTCAAGATTTGATTTATCTTTTTGATTATTTTGTTTGATTCTCAAATACAACCAACTGCCACCAATGCTTTTTGTGAATGTTTCCCATTTATCAACAGATTCTCCTATGTTTTCATATAAAATAGTTTTGAAAATAAAGCTGCATAATACCTTTGTGCCGTCCGTTAATTAAAGAAAACAAATGGCGGTCTGGTGAAGCACACAGAACCTTTTCCTACCTGTTAAAGAGAAATAGCAGGTTGATTTTATTGGACGCAGACTCGGGGCCTTAATGCTGATAGTCTGACTAATGTTCTTGTACAGGCTGTTAACCTGTGGTTCCTTTTCACTCATGCTGTCACATCTATCATGTATTTCCAGCACCTTTTACTAACCTATAAGACTTGGACATTTATTAGTTAGCCAGTCCACTATCCATGATAATATACTTCCCTCAATGCCATGGGCGTTTACATTATTAAATAAAATCTAGCTGCATGTTGTCCAAAAGTTTTCCAGTGACCTCTTTGTCATTAAATCTGCTTCTGAAAAATCAATTGAGTTATTTGAAAGCCCCTTTTTTTGCCTAGTTGGTAACTATAGTCTGGAATTTCCTGAATAATACTACACATTCTCAAAAACTGGCAGTGTACCCTTACCGCTCGGCAGAACACTTGCACATAAAAGTACAAAAATCCTGCAAAGTAGAATTTCTATACCAACTCAAGAATGTGCAAGAGCCATGGCATTGTGACAGCTGGATCTATTGTATTTTCAGCATCAATCCAGTATATCTATGACATTTGAGGAATAAAATATAAGTGGCCTCTTGATGTTTGACACTTCATCCTGTTGACTGTATAGTTTTTACAGTTGTTGGTCCTGTTGCTAGAAGCTTCACTGCACAGTAACTAAGACAGATTCTAAATTGTTTGTAAGTCTTTATTTGTAAGTCTCTATTACTAACACTTAAACCATGCTACTGAAGAAAAGGGCTTTCTAATGTGTTTGCTGCTCTAACAGTAGAGTGTTATGAACAAGTTTTCACATTTTGTTGTACAAAGAACATAAAACAAAGAACAGTACAGCACAACATAGGCCCTTTGAACCTCAATGTTGTGCCAGCCTTTTATCCTACTCTAAGATCAGACTAACCTACATACCCTTCATTTTACTATCATCCATGTACTTATCTAAGAGTCGCTTTAATGTCCTTAATGTACCTGATTCTACTACCACCACTGACAGTGCATTCCACGCACCCACCACTCTCTGTCTATCCAACCTACCTCTGACATCTCCCCTATATCTTCCTCCAATCACCTTAAAATTATGCCCCCCTCATGACAGACATTTCCATCCAAGGGAAAAAGTCTCTAGCTATCTATATTATCTATGCCTCTCAACATTTTATACACCTCTATCAAGTCACCTCTCATCCTTCTTCACTCCAATGAAAAAAGCCTTAACTCCCTCAACCTTTCTTCATAAGACATGCCCTCTCGTCCAGACAGCATCCTGGTAAATCTCCTCTGCACCCTCTCTAAAGCTTCCACATCTTTCCTGTAATGAGGCAGAACTGAACACAATTTTCCAAATGTTGTGTAACCAGGGTTCTATAAAGCTGCAGCATAACTTTGTGGCTATTAAGCTCAATCCCCCTGCTAATGAAAGCCAACACACCATATGCCTTCTTAACAGTTCTATCAACTTGGGTAGCAACTTTGAGGGATCTTTGGACATGGACTCCAAGATGCCTCTGTTCCTCCACTGGCAAAAATCCTGCCTTTAACCCTGTATTCAGATTTGACCTTCCAAAGTGAATCACATCACATTTTTACAGGTTGAACTCCATCTACCACATATCAGCCCAGTTCTGCATCCTGTCAATGTCCTGTTGCAACCTACAACATCCCTCCATACTATCCACAATTCTACCAAACTTTGTGTCATCGGTAAAGTTACTAACCCACACTTCCATTTTGCCATTCAAGTCATTTATAAATATTACAAACAGCAGAAGTCCCAGAACCAATCCCTGCAGAACACCACTGGTCACCAAGCTCGAGGCTGAATGGTTTTCATCTACCACCACACTCTATCTTCTGTGGGCCAGCCAATTCTGTATTCAGACTGCCAGATTTTCCTGTATGTCATGTCTCTTTACTTTCTGTATAAGCCTACCATTGGGAAACTTATCAAATGCCTTGCTAAAATCCATGTATACCACATCCACTGCTCTACCTTCATCAGTGTGTTTTGTCACATCCTCAAAGAATTCAAAAAGGTTTGTGAAGCATTACCTTCCCCTCACAGAGCCATGCTGACTATCTCTAATCAAACTCTTGTTTTCCAAGTAATCATAACCCCTGACTCTCAGAATCCTCTCCAATAATTTGCTCACCACAGATGTAAGACTGACTGGTCTGTAATTCCCAGGATTATCCCTACTTCCTTTCTTGAACAAGGGAATAACATTTGCCACCCTTCAATCATCTGGCACTACTCCAGTGGACATTGAGGGCACAAAGCTCATCACCAAAGGCGCAGCAATCCCTTCCCTTGCTTCCTGTAGTATCTTAGGGTATACCCCATCTGGCCCAGGGGATTTTTCCAGCCTTATGCTTTTAAAAATTTTCACCATATCCTCCTTCTTAAATTAAACCTGTTCTCACATATCAGCCTGTTTCACGCTGTCCTCAGAAATGTCAAGGTCCCTCTCAGGAGTGAAGACTGAAGCAAAGTGTTCATTAAGGACCTCCCCTACTTCCTCCAATGCCAGGCACAAGTTCCCTGCACTATCCCTGATCAGCCCTATCTCACTCTGGCCATCCTCTTGTCCCTCACATAAATGTAGAATGCCATGGGGTTTTCCTTAATCCTACCTATGAATACTTTCTCATGCCTCCTTCTAGCTCTCCTAAGTCCATTCTTCAGTTCCTTCCTGACTACCTTGTAACCCTCTAAAGCCCTGTCTGATCGTTGACTCACCAATGTTAAGTAAGCTTCCTTCTTCATCTTGACTAGATGTTCCACATCCCTTTTCATCCAAGGTTCCTTCACCATACCATCCCTACCCTGCCTCAGTGGGACAACCCTGTCCAGCAATATCAGCAAGAGCTTCTTAAACAATCTCTGCATTTCTGCTGTGCATTTCCCTGAGAACATTTGTTCCCAACATAGGTACCCCAATTCCTGCCTAATAGCATTGTAATTCCCCCTCCCCCAGTTAATTACTTTCCCATACCGCCTGCTCATATCCATCTCCATGAGTATAGTAAAGAGTCATAGAGTCATACAGCGTGGAAGGTCAGGGAGTTATAACCACTATTACCAAAATGCTCTCCCACCAGGAGATCTGACACCTGGCCTGGTTCGTTGCTAAGCACCAAATCCAATATGGCATCCCCTCCATCTGATCTATCTACATATTGCATCAGGAGCCTGGACACACTGCTCCATCCAAACTATTTTATCTGAGCAGGTTTAACCAATATTAGGGAAGTTAAAGTAATCTATGACAACAACCCTGTTGTTTCTGCGCCTTCCAAAATCTGCCTCCCAATCTGCTCCTTTGTGTCTTTGTTGCTATTGGGGGTGGGCAGGGGAGGGGTGGGTGGGGTGAGGGGGTGCCTGTAGAAAACCCCCAGTAAAGTGACTGCTCCTTTCCTGTTTCTGGCTTCCACCCACACTGATTCTGTAGACAAACCCTCCTTGATGAACTCCCTTTCTGCAGTTGTGATACTTCCCTGATTAGCAATGTCACTCCTCCACCTTTTTTACCTCCTCCCTGAATTCCTTTTGAAATACCTAAACTCTGGAACATCCAACAACAATTCCTGCCCTTGTGATATCCAAGTATCTGAAATGACCACAACATCACAGTTCCAAGTACTGATCCATGCTCTGAGTTTGTCACCCATATTTCTTATAGGCTCAATGGTTAGCACTGCTGCCTCACAGTGCCAGAGATCTGGGTTCAATTCCAGCCTCGGGCCACTGTCTGTGTGGAGTTTGTGCATTCACCCTGTGATTGCATAAGTTTCCTCTGGATGCTCCAGTTTCCTCCCACAATCCAAAGATGTGCAGGTTAGGTGAATTGGCCATGCTAAATTGCCCATAATGTTCAGGGATGTGCAGGTTAGGTGCATTAGTCAGGAGTAAAAGTAGAGTAACAAGGTAGGGGAATGGATTTGGGTGGGATACTCCTCAGAGGGTTACTGTGGACTTGTTGGGCCGAAGGGCCTGTTTCCAAACTGTAGGGATTCTATTATTCTATGTGTTGATAGAATTGATTCTGATTCTTAAAATAGACACACTTTCAACCTATCATACTGACTCCAACTTTGCCCTATAAACTGTCTATCCCTTCTCACAGGCTCTCTGCGCACTGTATCTGGCTGTTCACTACCTACTCCAACATCTGATCTGTAGCTGAGGCTCCCAGCCCTCTGCCAATCTTATTTAAACCCTCCCAAAGAGTTGTAGCAAACCTCCCATCCAGGATATTGGTGCACCTCTAGTTCAGGTGCACCCCACCCTTCTTTTACAGATCTCACCTTCCCGAGAAGGTAGCTCAATGATCCACATATCTGAAGCCCTTCCTCCTGCACCAGCCCTGCAGCCATGTATTCATCTGTACTTGCTCTCTATTCTTAGCCTCAGGAGCATGTGGCACCAGTAGAAATCCTGAGGCTACTACTCTGCTCGTCCTTCCTTCTATCTTCCAAACTAACTCCCTTGTGGCTGCAATAAATATAATTCAATCAGGATGAAATAGAAAACAGACCAGATTTCACATGCCCTGTTCAACTGAAATTTCTGCTACATGTTGTACAATTTAGTTAGCACTCATTTCTCGTGAAAAATAACGTTAATAAGGTACAAGAGTAGCACAAAAGGAAAATAATATTACAAATATAGGACATGAGCCAAATGTTACACAATCCTTGCCACAAAGTGAAATTAGTGATTTGTTTATTGCTAGTAGCTGAAATTCAGCTCATTTGAGTAAGCAACTTTTACATCCTCATCATTTGAAACACTTCTCTCATAAACATGTAATTAGAACTTATATGATTCTTAATACACCAGTCATTTATCAGTATGTTGAATCTATGGGGAGTTCAGTTTGATTTAGCAGTTCAATAGTGTACCAGAGAATGTGCTGGATTTACCCACTGGTGTAGAAAGATTCCCAAATAAACACAAAATATTATGTTAAAAATCACACAACACCAAGTTATAGTCGAATTCATCAGGTGGTTGATGAGGGAGCAGCGCTCGGAAAGCTAGTGCTTCCAAATAAACCTGTTGGACTATAACCTGGTGTTGTGTAATTTTTAATTGGTACACCCCAGTCCAACACTGGCATATCCAAATCAAAATATTATGGACGCTGAAAGTCTGTAACAAGCTGTATGAAAATAAGATCTGTACAAAAATGCTGGAAAAATTCAGCAGGTCTAGAAGCTTTTGTGTAGTAACTGAGTTAAAGTTCTGAACATTTGAAGTTCTGAAGGAGAGTCATCAGCACTGTTTCTCTCTCCACAGATGCTGCCATATATGCTGAATTACCCCAGCATTTTCTGTGTTTTGAGAGAAAGATTCTCTTCACGCTTGCAGCAGCTTTCACTTTTCAAATTCAAAGGTTTTGGGTGTTTTAATGATATCACAGCACCCTGACTTCTAATGCCCACGAGAACACTACCTGAATTAGGTGGGAGCCGCTACAGCTCAAGAAAACAATTACATTAAAGTAGCTACAGTGCAATACTTTTCTTACTAAATATCAGATTATTTTATGCAGTAAACGTAAGACTGAAATTTCATTATACGAAAACAATGATTTGGAGGTGCCGCTGTTGTACCAAGTTAAAAATCACACAACGTCAGGTAATAGTCCAATAGGTTTATTTGGAAGCACTAGCTTTCACAGTGCTGCTCCTTCATCAGTTGTTTATAGAGTATAAGATCGTAGGACACAGAGTATATAGCAAACGTTTACAGTGTGATGTAACTGAAATCATTTGTTGAAAAAGACCTGGATTGTTTGTTAAGTCTCTCATCTTTTAGAATGAACATGTTGTTTTCAGTTCTTTCATCTGTAAATTGCAGAACTTTTTTAAAAGTTACATTCTCAAGTGAACTTTAACAATAGGTGCCACAGATAATGCATTTAAGGTGTGAGGTGCCCCATGTGACACTGTCAGTACCACAATGTTCAGACTGATTCTAATCTAAAAAACAAATTTACAGAATCTGACATGGATTCATGCAGTTTGTGAGCAAAATAAAATGTAATTCTGCAAACACAAATTCACCCCACAGACGTGTGTGCGTGTGTTGGGGGGGTGGGGCTATGAGTGTCGTGAGAGAGTGTGTGTATGTGAGTGCAAAGGGGTATAAGTCTGTGAGAGGGTGCATGTCTGCATATGAGTGTGGAAGTATTTGTGTGAGCGTATGAGAGAGAGCTTGTGTTTGAGAAAGGGTCTATGTGAGTATATGTCTGTAGGAGTGTGTGTGTGTCTGTAGGACTGTGTGTGTGCATCTGTCTGTGAATGTGCACGTTTGTGTATATGTCCTTGTTAGTGCAGTGGGGTCAGTTGTAGTGTGCCATGAACCCAAGGTCCCAGTTGAGACCATCCCCATGGGTACCGAACTTGGTTATCAGCCTCTGCTCGGCCACTTTGCATTGTTGCCTGTCACCAAAGTCCGCCTTGGAGGATGGTCAACCGAAGGTCCAAGGTTGAATGTCAGCATCTCCAAATCATTATAGCGTCACAGAGTCATAGAGATGTACGGCACAGAAACAGACACTTTGGTCCAACTTGTCTATGCTGATCAGATACCTAAATGAATTTAGTGCCATTTGCCAGCATTTGGCCCATATCCTGTTAAACACTTCCTATTCATATACCCACCCAGATGCCTTTTAAATATTGTAATTGTACCAGCCTCCACTGCTTCCTCTGGCAGCTCATTCTATACACACACTATCCTCTGTGTGAAAAAGTTGCCCCTGATGTCCGTTTTAAATATTTCCCCGCTCACCTTAAACCCATGCCTTCTAGCTTTGGGCTCCTTCACCCTGGGATAAAGACCTTGTCTATTTTCCTTATCCATGGCCCTCGTGATTTTATAAACCTCTATAAGGTTACCCCTCAGCCTCTGAAGCTCCAGGGAAAATAACTCCAGCCTATTCAGCTTCTCCCTACAACCCTGGCAACATTCTTGTAAATCTTTTCTGAACCCTTTTTCAAGTTTCACAACGTGCTTGCTATAGCAGAGAGACCAGAATTGCACACAATATTCCAAAAGTGGCCTAACCCCTGATATCCTGAGACAATCCCTTCCAGTGTGATGTGTACCAGGATTGTTTCACCACCTTCTCCTCCCGCACCATAGACTGACACCTCCACACAGGCTTAAAACCAGGTCACCTGCTTCCAGTGTACTGAGCATTGTCCATGTTGTTTAGTCTCCAGTGCTCACAAAGGAAAAGTGTCATTCTGAAACCCTGTCTAACTCTTATCATCAGTCCAATCATTTCAAAACTGTTAAGTTAACCATAAAACAGCACCAAATGAAGAGATCAATCCATAGAAGCTCCTACTTGTGCGCAAATATCACTGGGTCTCTGGGTAGATTTCCTCAGCCGCAGGAAGTAGATGATTTAGAAGAATGTGTGCCTAGGTTATCCCTACTGTGAACAAGAGGGAAATGCCCCCAGTCAGTTCTGCACTGTGATTTATCTCCCTTCTTGAAAAGTTACAACTGCTGCATTTCTGAGGTTGGGGGAATTCTTTCTCTTTTCAAATCGACAGGATGAGTTCACAGTGTCTTGAACTTTGCAAAAAATCTGTAAGCTTTGAAAGATTCCTCTGAAATTTAACTAGGACAGATTTTGGTAATTCTCATCTTTTTGGTTGTTTGTTGCAACTCTCCCATCAATGGTGACTCATCCATGGAACCCACTACAGAGAAAGGGAGGATAGACTGGAAGGTATCAGCTGCCACTGTGTTTCCGAAATGGTTCAAAAAGATTTTTCTAGTGTTATTATGTTAGAGAGGGTTTCCAGGATAGCAAAAATGGTGCTTGAACTGTGATTGCAGATGGTCTGTCCCTGAACTCAGCTCCCATCATTTTCTTTGGAGATTGTAGTTTGCTATTCAATGGTTCACGAAGGCTATTGAATACGTTCATGATTCGGAGATGCCGGTGTTGGACTGGGGTGTACAAAATTAAAAATCACACAACACCAGGTTATAGTCCAACAGATTTAATTGGAAGCACACTAGCTTTCGGAGCGACGCTCCTTCATCAGGTGATTGTGTGACACAAGGGGGCATAGCTTTAAATTAAGGGGGGGGTAGGTATAGGACAGATGTTAGGGGTAGGTTCTTTACTCAGCGAGTCGTGAGTTCGTGGAATGCCCTGCCAGTAGCAGTGGTGGACTCTCCCTCATTATGGGCATTTAAGCGGGCATTGGATAGGCATATGGAGGATAGTGGGCTAGTTTAGGTTAGGTGGGCTTGGATCGGCGCAACATCGAGGGCCGAAGGGCCTGTACTGCGCTGTATTCTTCTATGTTCTATGTTAACTGAATACGTTCATGTTCATTTCAGGTGAAGGTCCGTAGCTTGCTACCACACACCACTGCTGCTGTGGCTGTCTTTGAACTCTTTCCAGTTTACATCGATCACCTCCTGAAACCAAAATTTGACTGCCCAGGATAACTTGTCCTGAGTCAGGTTTGCAGACTGGTAACCTTTCTGACTGCATGCCTCACCTTGGGCCTCAGTTGTGAAGCTGACAACTTGATTTCAAGGAAGAAAGCAACAGACCAAATCTGTTTTAAAGAAGGGAAATTCCCTTATTAAAAGAGGGAAAGAGCCAACTTGCACATTCACATTTTCTACCCTGCTGTGCTGAGTGATCATCATTTTATGCCTGTGGTTTACTCACCATTCTGAACATTAAGTCACGTTTTCATGTTTTTGCCATTTCTCTTCGACTTCCAAAGCAGGTACAGACATACATAGCAGAAGCCATAACACTGCATTTGATCTTGTTCTTCCTTCGGCGATAGGAGAGTACCTATATTAATCTGCACAACTGCACTTTATTTTCTCTAGCTTAGAGCTCTGTTTCCTTCCTTGTCCTGTCTTTCTTAATGTGCACTTTTCATTTATCTCTGTCTCCTACAGTTTTTGCATGGAATATATACTCCAACTGCAGAAAAAACCCTTAATCCATAAAGATTAATGTAACTGTTTTACCACAACATAATTTTCTATAATGAAGAAAAAAGGCAAATTGCATTTATTCAGTAACCTATCATGTCTCTCAGGAAAATCCTATTTCATTTCACATTTAATGAATTATATTGAAGTGCAGTGACTGTTATGGTATAGCCAAAAATGATGCAATGCTGGCATTAAGATGTCATATGAAGGCCAATTGATATAGCATTTAAGATAATAGTGTGGGGTGAAGACTGTGGTGTGATGGTAATATCACTGGAGCAGTGGTCCACATTAACATTTCGAAGACATTATTCAAATTCTACCATGCCATCTCATAGAACTTAAAGTCAACAACTCATTCTGGAATATAAAAGCTAGGTATCAGTAATAGTTTATGAAAACTATCACAGAGTGTTGTGAAAACCCGTCTGATTTATTTATGCTCCTTAGGAAAGGAAATCTGTTTTGGTACCCTCACAGACATGTGACTCCAGATCCACAGCAATGCAGGTGATTCTTTCCCATTTCCACTGAAATGGCAAAATAAGCAACTCAGTTTGATGGCAAATAGTAATAAGCTGCTGGTCTTGTCAGTGATGTCCATATCCCATCAAAAGATTTGAAAGCATAGAAACGTAAAAAGTTACAAGGCAATGGCCCAGAATTTCCTGGAGATATGTGCAACATTACACATCTAAATCATTGGGACTTTTCAATCATGTAAGAGAAACAAAGTTATAGAGAGAGTTAGGGTGGCAGGGTGGCTCAGTCATTAGCACTGCTGCCCCACAGCGCCAGGGTCCCAGGTTTGATTCCAGCCTCAGGTGACTGTGTGGAGTTTGCACGTTCTCCCTGTATCTGTGTGGGTTTCCTCTGGCTGCTCTGGTTTCCTCCCACAGTCCAAAGATGTGCAAGTCAGGCAAATTGGCCATGCTAAATTGCCCATAGTGTTAGGTGCATCAGTCAGAGGGAAATGAGTCTGGGTTGGTTACTCTTTGGAGGGTCGGTGTGGACTGGTTGGGCTGAAGGGCCTGTTTCCACGCTGTAGGGAATCTAAATGATGCTCGTACAAAAGCTGCATTAATTTCCTGGGACTTTTGCAATGTTCTATTTTTATGTTGTGACAAAACAGTGAGAATTCAATTATCATGGATTCACCTGTATTAAAATTAATAGCTCTTCAAATTTACTGAGGAAAGCTAGTACACATGCTGCTCACTTAAACAAAAGATTGTTGATGTTCGTGGTCTGTTCTTTGGTGTCTGTGATCCATGCCTGAGAAAAGGATTCATGTGGAAATACTTGTATTATTTTTAAGTAAGATAAATTAATTTCATGTGAAACTATTCTCCACAACTTCAAAAATAGCAGAAACTCAGACTTTCCACATAAGAAAGGAGTAAATTAATCATCCATGAATTGCACTGCTGCATTTGGATTGCTATTGTGCCATCACATTGAAAGCAAATTAATGAAAATGGTTTCCGATAGTATAACGTGTACAGCTAGCTAGCTAAAAGCTGCATAACAAATTACAGTAAATAATTTAGAATCTAAAACACAGATTTTAGAAGTCTTCATCTTGCACTGTAAATTTTTACTGTTTGAAATGTTTTTGCTGGATTTAATCTATTTACATCCTATAGATATCAGCAGTACATATTTAGTAAGGGCAACAGAAAATAAATAAAACAAAACAGGCCAGTCCTTTCAATTTTTCACAACTGTTTTGGAATGAGAAGCAACTGATATAACTTGAATTCTAATGTTTATAATTTGAGTTAGATTATTTGCTCATTGACAACCCCAATAGAACAGGTATAATTTGCTATTTGCTTTCCTAACCTTCAGCGAGGTAAAAACTGGCAGTTTAAAGTTTGAAGTGGTGTGTAGCAGGGCATTAAATATGGCGCCAGTTGCCTGAATGCCAACCTGTCCTGTAAGATGGATGTCAAACAACCTAGGCACGTTGAATTTGGGGAAAACTAATAGATGCAGTACTAACAGTATAAAATCTGGTTCTAAAATGCTGAAAACAGACCAAACCAAGGAAAGAGTATTGAAAATTTGCCGTAGTTCTAAGGTTCTTAAATAGATATACTGGGCTACATTCTCCTTTTCTCTGTTAGATGTTTGCATGATGTCTGTCTTGCCGTGGTTTGCAGTGACATTCTATGTCACATCTATTCTTCACTTTGTTAATTACGTGCCTAGGTTGTTTGACATCCATCTTACAGGACAGGTTGGCATTCAGGCAACTGGCGCCATATTTAATGCCCTGCTACACACCACTTCAAACACTACAAACATGACCTAACTCTCACATTGTGACCTTATACTCTTTGAGGAAATGGCTGTGAAAAGCAGGTTAGCTGCCGGTTTTGCAGACAGGGGCATGAGGGTGCGAGTGGTGGAGAGAAAAGTTGTCCTATCTCCTGCAGACTGGCAATAGAGGCCACACCATCAGATACAGCTTCATTGTGCTATGTTGTGTGCTCTCCCACTAACATCAGTGAAAACTCATTCTTAACGAGCACAAGCTTTTCCCTCTTCGAAACTAGTTCTCTCTTTCCTATTATGGATGTACTAGCAGCACCCAGTGAATCTCTGCCCCAAAGAGGCCAACAACAGAATCCCTAATCTTCACTCCCACCTCTGAGGAGAAAGCCACTGAATCCTCAGAGGATCCACTGTCCACCTGCAGCCTCATTCAGCTCAGAGACTTGCACCTTTTTGGGTATCCAGATTCAACTCGAGATCACAATCTGATGAGTGGGTCACTGAGACATTCTCCACAGCTTGTGAAGGAAGAAACACTCAAGGCCATTCACACTCAGAGGATAGCCAGAGACCGGCTATTTCCACAGTCCCATGCAGAAGATGATGCTATTCTCTCAGCCATTAGTGATCTTGTGAAGTTACACAACAAGCAGTTTTGCCTGAATAGGTGTTAACTATTTATGAAGAAGGGCTCATGCCCAAAACGTCGTTTCCCGCTCCTTGGATGCTGCCTGACCTGCTGTGCTTTTCCAGCAACACATTTTCAGCTCTGATCTCCAGCATCTGCAGTCCTCACTTTCTCCTATTTATGAAGCTGAACTAGTATGAGTCATCTCAGCTCTAATGAAGAAAGGGCATGTTGAAAGTGAATGATTAGTGAGCTTCATACAGTCAGAGAGATTTCATCTGGACTGAGACAGAGCCTGAGTGGGCATATAGTTTGGGGAAATTGGAGGCTACATGGAAATTTGCTGCATAGAGGAAGAGCTGCTTTTTGCATGTGATTTTATGCTCTTTGTTCATAAGGTTTGTTTAAACAGGGTGAATTGAAGCCCAGGGTCAAGCGCCTAGCACACAAACGAGTGACATCACAGGTAAACTGTAGGCTCATTGGTTAGTGATAACTACTAATTTGACAATATGTTATCGGTTACTTTCAGATTGAAGGTAAATGAGGTAAGTATTTACAAGCTGCCATCTAAAAGAATAGTATGCAATTTTTAAAATATAATGAAAGAACTAAATAATTAAAATAGAGGTGCAAGGTCAGATGACGTGTTGTAACTGCCTGATGTGGGAGTTGGTGGGCCTTATTGAGGTTCGTAGTGACCACATCTGTAGCAAGTGTTAGTTGCTTGAGGAACTTGGACTCAGAGTTACTGCAGTATGAGGTTCAAACGTTGTGACACATCAGGGAGGGAGAGAGTTGCAATTGAGTAAATGGAACTACAGAGACATGAGGGAGGAACTGGCCAGAGTTGACTGGAAGGGAGGCCCAGCACAGAAGACAGTGGAGCAACAATGGTAAGGAGTTTCTGGGAAAAATTTGGGAAGAACAGCAGAAATTCAACTTCAGGAGAAGAAACATGCTAAGGGGAGGATGAGAAGAGGCTGACAAAAGAAGTCAGGTACAACACAAAAATAGAGGACAACTAAAAGAGCAATAAGAGGAGAGAAGATGAAATATGAAAGTAAGCTAACTATTAATATAAAAGAAGGTTGCAATCTTTTTTAGATATCTGAAAGGTAAGCGAGAGGCAAGAATGGACATTGAACCACTGGAATATGAGTCTGGAGAAGTAGTAATGAGGAACAAAAAATGGGGAAGGAACTGAATAGGTACTTTGTATCAGCTTTTATAGCGGAAGACACCAGCCAGCATACCAGAACTTTTGAGAGAGTCAGGACACAGCAGTGAGTGTCAGGGTCATCACTTAGCAGAAGACACTGAGGAAGCTGAAAGGTCTGAAGGTGGATAAATCACTCAGACCAGATAGATTACACTCCAGAGTTCTGAAGGAATTCTGAGGAGATTGTGAAGGCATTGGTGGTGATCTTCCAAGAATCACTGCAGTCAGGGGGAGTCCCAGAGAACTCTTTTAGAATTCTTTGAGGAAGTAACAAGCAAGTTAGACAAAGAACCAGTGTAGAGTAAATCGTCTGTATCTGCAAAATCACAAATTCTGAATTTATCTATCCATACCAAAAAAAAGTAACAACAAAAACCAACGCCCACAGGCAAAAATTGTATATCCATGATTCTCAACCTACTTTTATCGAGCTCTGCATTAGTGAATTTCATCATTCATAGGGGTTTTCAGGGAGGAGCCCTCATCAATACAGAGGAATGACTGTATTTGCATTTCCAGGCCTTCAAAAGCTGTTGCATAGGAGGCTGCTAAATAAGGTAAGAGCTCATGGTGTCAGGTGCAAGATACTGGCATGGACTGAGGATTAGCTGACTGACAGAAAGCAGAGAATGGGGATAAACAGGGTCATTTTCAGGATGGCAGCTGGTGAGCTAGTGGAGTTCCACAGGGGTCACTGTTGGGACCACAACTATTCATATTACTGTATACATTAATGATATGATCAAAGGAACTGAGAGCATTGTTGCTAAGTTTGCAGATGACACAAAGTTATTTGGAGAGACAGGTAGTATTAAAGAATTGGGAGATTTCAGAAGGGCAGGCTAAGAGAGTGGGCAAAGAAGCAGAAGATGGAATACAATGTGGGAAATTGAGAGTTATGCACTTTGGAAGGAAGAATAGAGGTATAAACTATTTTCTAAATGGGGAAAAGCTTTGGAAATCTGAAGAACAAAGGTACTTGGGGGCTTATTTCAATTCTCTTAAGGTTGCAGATTTAGTTAGCAGTCAGGAAGGCAAATGCAATGTTAGCACTTATTTCAAGAGGGTTAGAATACAAGAGCAGAGGTGTACTGCTGAGGCTCTACAAGGCTCTGGTCAGACTGCATTTGGAAAACTGCGAGCAGTTTTGGCCCCTGTATCTACAGAAGGATGTGCTGGCTTTGGAGGAGATCCAGAGGATGAAGGGCTTGTCACATGAAGAGCGGTTAAGGACTCTAGAGTTTAGGAGGATGAGAGGGGACTTCATTGAAATGCACATAACACTGTATAGAGTGAAGCTAAAGCAGGTATTTCCACTGGTGGCATGGTGGCTCAATGGTCAGCACTGCTGTTTCACAACGCCAGGTACCTGGGTTCGATTCCAGCCTCGGGTGAGTGGAGTTTGCATATTCTCCCCATGTCGGTGCGGGTTTCATCTGAGTACTTCATTTCCTCTGACAGTTCAAAGATGTGCAGGTTAAGTGAATTGGCCTTGCTAAATTGCCCATAATGTTCAGGGATGTGTAGGTTAGATGCAGTAGTCAGGGAAATGTAGAGTAATAGGGTTGGGATGCGTCGAGGTGGATTACTCTTTGGATTTGTTGGTGTGGTGTGGACTTGTTGGGTCAAATGGCCTGTTTCCACACTATAGGGATTTTATGATTCTAGTAAGAGAGACAAGGACCTGAGCACATCCTCAGAGTGAAACATATCAGCCAGCATGGAATGGTGGAGCAGACTCAATGGACTGAAAGGCCTATGTCTTATAGTATGATAGTCTTCTCAGCATGTCTCTTTGCTCCTGCAAATACAGGGCTGCTCCCTCCTTTCCATATCCAACACGGCCTCCAATGCAGAGTATGAAAAACCTAGAGCTCACCATATCTCATGTCATGTTGTTCTTCAATGTTTCTCAAGTTACAGTCACTTTTTGCAGTGCTCATCATCAGTTTTTTGAGCTCTGTATGGGAGAGTGTTTCAAGAGAAAAATCTGCTTTTAGCGATTCACAGAAATTGTCCCACACCTCCTACCGATGTATGCGGTTCATTTCCAGTGTGGTTAGTGCTGGCTCAATATTGAAATCATTGAAATAAAATGATAGCACAAACTGGCATGCTATCTAGATCACAATCAATGAGAAGATGTCAATCACATATTGCGATACACATTCGTTTTCAGGAATTATCAAATTCATCCCCCTACACAGTAAATTTCACACCCTGTGTGTCCAGTGTAGAGCTGGAAAGGATGCAAAAATAATTTGAGACTGGAAGGTTTAAATTAAGAGGAGAGTCTGGATAGGCTGGGACTTTTTTCCTCAGCAGATTGACACCTTTAAATCATGAGTGGCAAAGATAAGGTGATTTCCCAGGGTCGGGGAGTCGAAAACTAGAGGGCATAAGTTTACGGTGAGAGGGGAAAGATTTAAAAGGGGCAGTGTTTTCACACAGAGGGTGGTGTGTATATGGAATGAGCTGCCAGAAAAAAGTGGTAGAGGTCAGTACAATTTCAATATTTAAAAGACATTTGGATAGGAAAGATTGAGAGTGGTATGGGCCAAACAGGACGGACTAGTTCAGTTGAGGAAACCTGGTCAGCATGGGTGGAAGGGCCTGCTTCCATGATCTATGACTGTATGAATGCATCACAAGGCAACTTCTTATACATGACCAACAATTTTCCACCTAAGAATACAAACTGAAACTGCATACTTGCTTCATATTTAACACAGACTGTATCTTCGAGCATAATTGAGATGAATCATTTTAATTAAGTAAAATGGCAGAAATTTTTGTTTTCTCTATTTGTTAATCATTTATTGAATATCTGGACTATTTTTTAAAATATAGGTTTTCTTTCACATTTTGTACATGAAATCAATTTGTCATAGAATTCTAATGAATAACAATTTAATGAAGAAAGAGCCAAGGGGCACTTCTAACTTGATAGAATTATTAACATCCTGAATAATTAACTAACCTGGTTTCAAACATAAAGAGACAATGATAAACAAACTCTTTGATTTTTTTTGCTTTTGCATTATGATGTAGGGAACAATGGAAAATCTACTGGGACAATTGATTCCCTCTGACACCAATGTGATTTCCTATTCATAAGCAATCAAGCAGGGTCTGTTATAAGTTCACACCCTGAATTTTCTCTCTTCAGGACACTGAAATGGTCCTGTGAAATTAACGTAAAATATTTCATGCTCAAACCCTCACAACATTGTCCATTCGAAAAAGAGATAAAAATTGCTATCTTTTTAATTAATTCACAGGAACATGAACAGTAAGGTCAGTATTTGTTGTACAACCCTATTTGTCCTTGAGAAGGTATGATGAGGCACTTGCTTGAAGTGTTTTAGTCTAAGTAGTAGAGGATCACCACAGTGGTGTCAGGAAAAGAGATCAGGTTTGTGACCCAGGGAAAGTGAAGAAACAGCGATATAGATCCAAATGACAAAATTGTATGGTATGGAGAGAAGGAGCTTACAGATGGTGGCATTTTCAGATGTTTGCTTTCTTTGTTCTTCCTGGTGATCAAGTTGAGAGGTTTGGAAGTTCTTGGTGAATGGAAGTATGTAATTCCCATGCAATATTTCATAAAGAATTTAAGAATGCTGCAGCACTGAAACAGACCATTTGCCCTATTAAGCCTTTTCTATATGAATTACCATGCCTCATCCTGTGCTTTAACTTATTCCTCATACCCTTACAAGTAGCTACCTTTTAAAATAATTTGAACATGAAATACTGAATTTAACTGCTGGAATTCAGTTTTTGGAACTTCTGGGAGTAGATATCATTGGTGGAAGTAGCACAAAATGATTCCTGCTTTGCTGGAAACCAGTTTCATGCCATTGGTGAAGATCAATTTTGCCTCCAGTGGCTTGGGTTATTGAAAGAAGGGTCAAGTTAAACTCATTTGAAGCAAATGCCCATTTTCAGAATAGAACTTTTTTTTTATTCATTTGTGGGACTTGGGTGTTGCTGGCTGGCTAGTATTGATAGCCCATCCCTATTTGCCCTTGAGAAGGTGATGGTGAGCAGCCTCCTTGAATCGCTGCAGTCCACTTGCTGTGGGTTGACCCACAATCCTGATAGGGAGGGAATTCCAGGATTTTTACCCAATGACTATGAAGGGACAATAGTATATTTCCAAGTCAGGATGGTGATGGCTTGGAAGGGGACTTGCAGGTGGTGATGTACCTGCTACCCTTGTCCTTCTAGGTGGAAGTGGTCATGGCTTTTGAAGGTGCTGCCTAAGGATGTTTGGTGAATTTTTGCAGTGCTTCTTGTACATAGAACTACTGAGTGCCAGTGGTGGAGGGATTGAATGTTTGCCGTTCAAGCATGCTGCTTTGTCCTGGGTGGTGTCAAGCTTCCGGAGTGTTGTTGGGGCTGCAGGCAAGTGGGGAGTATTCCATCACACTCCTGACTTGTGCCTTGTAGATGGTGAATAGACTTTGAGGTGTCCGAAGGTAAGTTACTTGCCACAGTATCCCTAGGCTCTGACCTGGTCTTGTAACCACTGTGTTTATGTGGTGAGTCCAGTTGAGTTTCTGGTCAATAGTAACCCCGAGGATGTTGATAGTGGGGGATTCAGTGATGGTAATATTGTTGAGTGTCAAGGGACAGTGGTTAGAATGTCTCTTATTGGTGGTGGTCATTGTCTGGCATTTGTGTGGCTCGAATGTTACTTGCCACATTCAGCCCAAGCCTAGATATTGTCCAGATCTTGTTGCATTTGAACTAACCTTCAGGGAAATGGGCCTGGCTTTCAAAGTGGCTGGGATCCCACTTAACTCCATTAAGTCAAATTAAAACTGTCACTCATTAAATATGCATTAAATCATAGAAGAAAGTCATATTAATGTTATGTGCATATCCATTGTTATCAACGATAAAACAAATGTCATTGATATTTCACTCTATTATTCATAGTTTTTGTATGCAGCATGCTGAGATTCTCACTAAGCAGCTTGAATTGCCAATAGATGGGAATTAATGCTTGTTAAGCTCTTTGTTGATAGTCCAACTTGCCTCATTCAGGTGCCCATTTTCCAACCTCACGCAACAAACTAAATGTCCAGAAACGTCAACATGGAAATCAGAGAGACTACCTGGCAGATCAAGCTCACCGCTTGATCTGAACCAGTTCTATGTTGCACACTGAGGACCAACATTTCAGGATATAGTCCATGGACACCAGCCACATGCTCCCCACATCCACAGACATTGGCATCCGATATGTGTCACCCTCTCAGAATCCTCTTGGCACCTTTCAAATCTACTTATAGGACACTTCTGCACATCATTCCTGAACCTCAGACTGTACTGTGACTATCATTGTAATGCTGCAGTGTGGACACTGTGCACTGAGAGACAAAACCAGGCTGCATCTCCCAGCCTTTTGCTCCCTGTCATTGTGTTCACTCACTTCAAACCTACATGGATGCTCAAGCATTGCTTTGACTTTTTGTGCTTTGCCCCCTCAACCAGAGATGCCAGTGTCATATTGCTGCTGTCTTGTCATGCCGTTTCATGCAGACAAGAAACCAAGAACCTTGTCATGGTTGTCAGCAGGCCTCAGTCAAAAGAGATAGCGTTCACTCGGCTTCTCCATGCAGTAAGTCAAGGGGAGCCTCTGCTACAAGTCCAGCCCTTCCTCAGGCAATTCAGAGCCAGAATCCTCTTCTCATAAGGGGAGAAGAGTTGAACGGCAGTCAACATAACACCTCCTTTGATTCTTTCTGCCTTATTGTAGACTATTTCTCTCCTAAAATGAGAGAGGTGCAAGTATTACAGGAAATGAGAGTGAGACAGCTGTTACTTCTGCAACAAGCAAAGAGATGTCCTATGTGAGTGAGTAGACAGCATGAGTGCATGCAGGGTTAGCGATGTCAGGGGTTGGGATAAGTGACAGCAAATGAGGGAAAATGTTGTAGGCAATAGTGAAAGTGTAGAGCATGAGTGTTGATAGGAACGGTAGCAGAGATTGACAGAGTTTGAGAAATTGGAGAGAAGGTGATAGCATTTGCATTGGTGGAGTTGAGAGGATCATTTCCTTTCTTTTTATAGTACTGGGCAGTCCTCCAGATAGCTGAGACTACTCCAGCCCAAGTTGAAACCTTGGAGCAGGCTGGCATGGACTAGCATCATGGCGTCTACTGCACTTCCTGGGGAGGACAAAGTCCTGAGCTGCATCATCCCATCCAGTAGGAACTGCAGAACACCACTTGCAAAATCAGATACGGATTTCCTCTTGTCTGCCATGTTCAGGGCCAGACTTGTGCAGAAAGCTCCAGACTGACTTGTCCAGGTATACAACCGACATTTATATTGGTTCAAGGCATGTTGGTGAATTCTGAGACATCTACTGAATGGTGAGTTCTTCCAGAGGTGACACATGGTAAGATGGGTTGGAAATTGAATGTGAGGGGAATTAATGAGATAAGTTTGTTAAGATACATTGTGAAAACTCTCTACATCTCACGGTGAGAATCAATCCACAAAACCCAATGCAATTTGCACTTAGCCAAAAACATAAGGTTCAGCCCTATATCTTTCTCCTTCTTAATTCAAGGTATATATTAATCTTCTTCTGCTTTCAAATTCACCTTCTCAAACATAATAATATTTTATGAACCTTCATCACAATAATATAGTATAGTCTCAAAGGTAACTCACGTTAGGCTTAATGTTAACTCTGTTTCTCTCTTGACAGAGTGAGGGGAAATAGTCGTCTCATGGTAATGTCACCAATCTAATTCTTGGAGATAAGAGTTCATATCCCACCATGACAGCTGTTAGAATATGAGTTCAGTTAATAATTCTGGAACATAAAAGTAGTACTGATGTTACATGATTGCTGTAAAACCGATCTGGTTCACTAATATCCTTTTGTAGAAGATAATCTGTCATCCTTACCTGGTCTAGCCTACAGGTAACTCCAGTGCTACAAATATGTGTTTGACTCTTAAGCTCAGTTAAGCTCAGTTCAAGGTCAATTAGTGTTAAACTCCACTTGTCGACAACACCCACATTCCATGGAAGGATAAAGAATTGTCACATTTACCAGCATTTTCTGTGTTTATTTTAGATTTACAGCATTTTCAATATTTTGCATTCATTTTGGTTCTTTCCCATCAGATGATATTTGTTTCATCACAGAGAATTTTAATGGCATCTGAAGTTGTTAAATGTATACAGGCAGTTCTTGTGCATTCCTGTGCAACAATTGCGCACTACAAACAACACTTAACGTGCTGGCAATCTAGAGCCAATACACACTTTAAAAGTTCATGCTTTAGAAACAGCGTTCCCTACTCACCCAATTCGCATTAACATAACATGCGTTATAGAGAATTGTCTAAATGTTGTTTACCAGGGTAGTTCTGATTACTATTATAAATAAAACAGTAATCCTTGTAACATCTAAATCTATTACAATCATAGCTGATTCCCAGGCTATTCATCGGATACTCATTTCACATGGGATCCATTGATGCTCTGGCATCTCCAACCTCCCTTTCTGCTCTAAAATCCTTGAATGGATTTTTGTCACCGACCACCACCCCCCTCACCCCTAAACTAAATCTGTTCCCATCTTTCCTACGACTTAATTGTTAAACACCTCCAAATACCATTGCCATCATACTAAAACAGTCTCAAATGATATTCTATATGGCTTTGATTTTGATAAGCGATCCCTCCTTGTCCTCCTAACTTTTAGTATTTGATATAGTTCACCACAACATCCTCTTCCAAAGACTCTCCTCTATTGGTTGATAATGCCCTTGTCTGGTTCCATACTTCCCTGTCCAGTTGCAGTTTGAGAATGACATGTATTACATTGATATGATAGAAACTGTTAGAGATTTTAAGAAAGTCCCCTAACCAAATCATTCTCTTGAAGCCCTTCCCAAGTGCTGACCACCTCCTCATGCTCATCTACATGCTGCCCCTTTTTCACACCATCCGTAAACACACATTAGATTCCATATCTATGCTAAAGACACCCAGCTGAAACCTCACCACCACGTCTCTAGGCAATTCCACTGTTACTGATCGTCCACTATTGTACTAGATGGACAGAAATATTTTCCAGTTAAATATTGGAAAAATTAAAATCAATTTTGTTTGCTTTTGCCACAAACTCTGTGCCCGAGCAACAGGCTGTATCTGATTCACTGGGCCAGACTGTTTACAAGTGTTTACAAACCCAGTGTCACATTTGGCTCTTAGATAAGCTTCTAATGATAAATCCATTCCATCATCAAACCCACCTACTTCCAGCTCTGTAACATTGTCTCATTCCACCCTGTTATATTGGATCCAGAGGGGTTTGATACTAAGAAGTGCACATACATCATGTGTAATGGTGATATCAAATGGACTTGTGTGCAGAATGGAATGATATTACATATGGCCTTTCTTAAAGTCTCTAACAGTTTCTATCATATCAATGTAATCTGTAACTAGCTGCCAACCTGTAATAGACTATATCTTGTGTAATACAAGAGACCCTTCCTGTTCATAAAGTCGTAGAAATGTACAGAACAGAAACAGACACTTCAGCCAACTTGTACTTGCCGACCAGATATCCTAAATTAATTAGTCCCAATTACTAGCATTGGACTCATATCCCTCCAAACCCTTCCTATTCATTTAACCATCAGATGCCTTTTAAATGTTGTAATTATACTAGCTTCCACAACTTTCTCTGGCAGCTCATTCCATACACACAACACTCTCTGTGTGAAAAAGTTGCCCCTTAGGTCCCTTTTAAATCTTTCCCCTCTCACCTTAAACCTATGCACTCTAGTTTTAGGCTCCCCCACCACAGGGAAAAGACTTTGTCTATTTACCCTATCCATGCCCCTCATGATTTTGTAAAACTCTATAACTCCCAGACTCCAACACTCCAGAAAAATAGCCCCAGCCTCTAGTTCAAACCCTCCAATCCTGACAACATCCTTGTAAATCGTTTCGATCCAGAAAAATGGTTTTCCCCTCCCACACTAGAGCAAGTAGGTCCTATAATTTCCTATACTTGAAGAGTATCCTCCTTTTATCATGAATAACAATTTATTTTTATTCGCTTGTGGGACATAGATATCATTGGCTGGCCAGCATTTATTAGTCATCCCTAGATGCCTTTGAGAAGGTGATAGTGAGCTGACTTCTAGAACTGCTGCAATTTTTATGCTGTCGGTGGACCCACAATGCCCTTAGGGAGGGAATTCCAGGATTTTGACCCAGCAATTATGAATGAACAGTGATATATTTCCAAGTCAGGATAGTGAGTGGCTTAGACAGGAACTTGCAGGCAGTGGTGTTCTCATGTATTGGCTGTCCTTGTACTTCTAGATGGAAGTTGTTGGGGGTTTGGAAGGTGTTTTCTAAGGATCTTTGAATTTCTGCAGTGCATCTTGTAGGTAGTACATATTGCTGCTACTGGAGAGAGTGGACGTTTGTGGATGTGGTGCCAATCAGGCAGGCTGTTTTGTCCTGGATGGTGTCATGCTTCTTGAGTGTTATTGGAGCACCATCCATCCAGGCAAGTGGGAGCATTTCATCACACTCCCAACTTCTGCCTTGTACATGGTAGACAGGCTTTGAGAAGTCAGGAAGTGAGTTACTCACTGCAGGATTCCTAGCTTCTCACCTAGCTTGTAGCCACTGTTTATATGGCAAGTCTGATTTGAGTTTCTGACAGTCGTAACCCCAAGTATGTTGGCAGTGGGAGGATTCAGTGATGGTAATACTATTAAATATTAAGGGGCAGTGGTTAGGTTGTCTGTTATTGGAGATGGTCGTTGCCTAGTATTTGTGTGATGTGTATGTTACTTGCCACTTGTCAGCCTGGATATTTTCCAGATATTATTGCAATTGATTATGGGTTACTTCTGTATCTGAGGGGTTGTGAATGGTGCTGAACATTGGGCAATTCTTGGCAAACATCCCACCTTCTGACTTGACCTTTTCTCCAACATAAGGTAAGAGTGGGGATGTTTGCCGATGATTGCACAGTTCCACCCTCATACGGAGTAGCGAGCTGGCTTGTCCATACAACTCTGCCTTAGCGTAACTGCTGTTGCAACCCTCATTCGTGGCTTTGTTATCCAGAGACTTGGCTTCTCTTGGATGGCTTCCCCCATCATCCAAAATTCTAATGTCCATATTCTAAGTGAAAGGTCTATTTAAAATGTAAATCAATGTCTAAGACTGTTTTCAAAATTACTCATTTAGGAGAGAACCATCTATCAAATACATTTTTAAAATTCATTCACGGGAGGTGAGCATCACTGGCTGGGGCAGTTTTTATTTCCCATCAAACAAGTGCCCTTGAGAAGGTAATGGTGAGTTGCCTTCTTGAAACACTGCATTCCTAGATATACACACAATTCTGTCGGACGGAAGTTCCAGGATTTTGAACTATTGATAGTGAAGGAATGGTTCAAGGTAAAGTTGTGTGGCTTATGGGGTATCTTGCTGATCAAGTGTTCACATGTGTCTGTTTGCCCTGTGCTGCTCGGTTGTAGAGATCATGGGTTTGGAAGGTGCTGTTAAAGAAGATTTAATGAGTTGCTGTATGTGCATCGTGTAGTTGATACATACTGCTACCACTGTGCAGCAATAATGAAGTCAGTCAATATTGAAAACGGTGGATGGGGTGCCAGTCAATCAGGCTGCTTTGTCATGAATGATTTTGAGCATCATGAATGTTGCTGGACCAGAACCCATCCAAACAAATGAGGAGTATTCCACCACACTCCTGACTTGTGTCTTGTCGATGGAAGACCAGCATTCGTGAGTCACATCTCCAGCCTCTGACCTACTCTTGTCACCACAGCATGTATATGATTGGTCTGGTTCAGTTTCTGGTCAACACTCAGCCCTCAGGATAGTGGAAAATTTATCAATGAGTTCAACAATGCCATGGAATCTCAAGAGGAGATGGTAATTTTCTATCACTTGTGTGGCATGAATGGAACTTGCTATTTATCAGTCCAAGCCTGAATATTTTCTGCATTTGGACCAAGGCTGCTTCAGTAGCTGAGGAGTTACAAATACTACTGAATATATGCAATCATCTTCTCTTCTGACCTCATGTTGGCAGGGGAAGGAAATTGATGATGCAGCTGAAGATAGTTCAGCCTAAGACAGTGCTGTGTGGTACTCCTTCTCTGCAACTGAAGATTGACCTCCAAAAACCACACCTATGTTTTGTTGTGGTCATTATGATTCAAACCAGTGGAAAGTTTCCCCTTGTTTCCATTGACTCCAGTTTTGATGGGGCTCCTTGCTATACCTAAACAAAAGCTATCTTGATGTCAATGGCAGTCACACTCACCAGCTCTAGATTTCAGCTGTTTTGTCTATGTTTGGACAGGGACTGAAATGAGGAGTTGAGGAATGCAAAACTAAGCATCAGTGAGCAGATTATTACTGTTCATCTGAAGAGATCACCACAGGGACATATATGATTGTATTTCTGCACATTGATTTGCAGCATCACAGAACTAACTTGATCTGTGCACCCTGCCACAACCCCTCTTCCAGCCCCCACTTCCCCAGTTAACTGGGGCTCTCCTCGGACACTCCATTTCTGGTCACAACCTACCAGCCTGATGCTAATAATGGAAGGTTCTCGAAATAGAATAGGCCAACGTATTATGATGCCATATCTTTGTATTGAGCAACCAAATAGCATGTCCACTGGTTGATTGACCAGTTGATATCGACGTCATTGTTCATACCTAACATGTCTTCTTCCTTTTTTCATAATGCTAACTAATTAAAAAGGTTTCATAAACAATTGTGTTTCATTACACATTAATTTGCATTCAGCCCCATCTGCACAAGTAATGCAGAAGACTGAAAAGAAAATGATTGAAATTTAAATCTTCACTAAAAAGTGAACAATCATGTCCCGTGTGGATTGAGAAATTAGAACAATACAGACATTTAGTGCTAGATTGTCTGATTAATTAGATATCTTCCATCTCTGTATATATTGGCTGATGCGGCGTTTGCACTGACAAAGCATAATTTTAAATTCTCCAATTGTAAATCAAACCTGTTTTTTGGCATTTTTGAATTCATTTGTTCTTGACTAGGTTAAGATGGAGTTAACGGCCAAGTAGTCCAAGTCTTTAACTGGACGACAATTCAATACAGTAAAAATCAATCTTTCAGAAGAAAACAGCTCCCTCAATAGTACATTTAAAAAGGAATTTATATTTAAAAACGAAAAGGCAAAATTTGCTTCTCATGCAGTCTGAATTTTCTTTCTCCATTCTTGATATAATATAATTTTCATTAACTAATGGTTACAAAATATATCAAATTGGGAAACTCACTGTTATTAATAGAGAAACAATAATCAATAGAAAATTTCTTGATTAACTACAACTCTTCCATCTACAGGAAATCCTTTGCTGTTTCAAGTGGTATGTCTTACTGCTGTACAGAATTTGGCATTTGTCTTCACCTGTGTTATTTATTAATATCATACCTAAATCTTCTGATGTTGAAACAGAGGCACTGAGGATTTAATCAATCTTCAATTGATGAGTCACCAAACTTTGTGACTGAAGTTGTGACCTCACTAGGCTTGTGCACTGGAAATCAAGCCTTACTATTTCCAGAGTTGTCACAGAAGCTAAAGATTTTAGCAACAATGACAAAATTCCTGAGTCAATAAAGATAGGTACATAGAAAGCACAGACCAGATTTCTGTACCTCAGAAGAATTACTATTTATTACAAATGAATAGATTCTGGTTATGGGTAAATCACTATTGGCATATATAACTTAACGAGATGAAACTAACACTTAGATAGCTCCTTCGACACGTGCATAGAGACAGGCACAAACAAAAATTTGTATTAATGGGTGGCGCAGAAAACTGGGAAAGCAGTTCAATGTCCCCTATCCACAGGGTTCACTGGGTTGGTCCTTTGTCTTGCTAGGACTTACTGGTCCTTAATCAGTCTTCTTCAGGTAGTTTCACTTGCTTGGAGGAGGCAGAGTGCAATTGGTTCACAACTTTCATGACTTGGGGTTAAAAGCAACAACTTACAGCAACTGATGAAGGAAACATAAACTGATCTCCTTCAGACTCTAGGTTTTTTTGTTTACTGCAGAGCAAAGGAGAGCAATCCTCCTTCTGGAGGACCAAGTGCTTCTGGTTATACCATTTACACTTACAAGCTGTTTAGCTACCTGCAAGCCAATCATGTTATTGGCAGTTTGAAAGCCTTTGTCACAACTTCACAGACCACTCAGCAACTTGTGTTGAGTCTCAACTTACCTGAAAGGAGTTATGTATAAATGCAAGATGTTGCATTTTTGTAAGACAAACCAGGGAGGATTTGTACAGTTAATGTTAGGGCCCTGGGTAGTGTTGTCAAACAGAGAGATCTTGGCATGCAGGTACATAATTTCCTTAAAGTGGTGTCACAAGTAGAGAGGGTAGTGAAGGTGATGTTTGGGATGTTTGCCTTCATCGGTCAGCGTATTGAGTACAGAAGGTGGAACATCATGTTACAGCTGTGCAAGACATTGATGAGGCAACATTTGGAGTCATTTGTATAATTCTGATTTCCCTGCTTTAGGAAGGATTTTATTAAACTTTGGGCAGCACGGTGGCTCAGTGGTAAGCACTGCTACCTCACAGCACCAGGATCCCAGGTTCAATTCCAGCCTCAGGCAACTGTCTGGGTGGAGTTTGCACATTTTCCCCGTGTCTGCGTGGGTTTCCTCCACGTGCTCCAGTTTCCTCCCACAGTCACAAAGATTTGCAGGTCAGGTGAATTGGCCATGCTAAATTGCCCATAGTGTTAGGTGCATTAGTCAGAGAGAAATGGGTCTGGATGGGTTACTCTTCGGAGGGTCGGTGTGGACTGGTTGGGCCGAAGGGCCTGTTTCCACACTGTAGGGAATCTTATCTAGTCTAATCTAAAACTGGAAAGAATGCAAAGAAGATTTGCAAGAATGTTACTGAGACTGGAAGGTTTGAGTTATAAGGAGAGGCTGGATAGGATGGGACTTTTTCCCCTGGAGCATAGGAGGTTGAGGGTTGATCTTATAGAGGTTTATAAATCAAAAGGGGTATAGACAGCGTGAACAGCAATAGTCTTTTGCCCAGGGCAGGAGCAAAATTAGAGGGCATAGGTTTAAAATAAGAGGGAAAAGATTTAAAAGGTTCCTGAGGGGTAATATTTTCAAAAGAAAGGGCAGTGTTTATATGGAATGAGCTGCCAGAAGAAATTGTAGAGGCAGGTACATTTACAACATTTAAAAGGCATCTGGACAAGCATACGGAAAAGTTTCGAGGGGTAGGGGCAAATGTGGGGAAATGGGACAAGTTCAGTTTAGGAAATCTGGGTTGGCATGGAGAAGTTGGGCTGAAGGGTTTATTTCCACGCTGTATGCCTCAATGACTCCATGACTCCTGGTGCCAGTTTGTCTGCAGCTAACTTATCCATTGGGTGAACAAACAACACTATAAACAGCATTTACAATAAGTGTTGGAAGTTTAAAAATGCAGTAACTCCTTCTACAATTCTGGGTTTTAAAAACAGGCCTTTTCACTAAACACACCACAATCAAAACAACAGAAAAATCTTTCAGATTCTTACACCTTTATACAATACCTCCCTCCAAACATTATTTCTCAATATTATTAAAATCCATTTGTGTATATTATTACATTTACCACTACCCCATCTCCCTCTGAAGTCTGACTTCAAAACTCAGACTATCTGAGGGTTTCACTATTCTCTCGGAATATGTTCTCTATGGATTGATAGATTCTAATGGATTGGGTTGAAGGCTGTTAACTTTGGTTCTGCTCATGACAGTGTGACAATTGAAAATGTCTTCAGTCTGTTGGACCTTTAAACTCTTCGATTCCCTTTGTGTTTCCTGCCGATATAGGTAATTTCTCCAACAACATCTGAAGTACTTTTATTTCCATCATGGACATTGGCTGTGATGTTGAAACAGATTTTTCTTTCAGAATCTAAATCTCTGAAGCAGACAATTTCTTCTTGACCAAGTCCTAGATATCTGTGCCTATGAGACTTCTTTGCTCCACTGTGCTGATGAGGATTTAAGTGTTTTTGACTGTCCTACTCATGGTATTGGTTTCTCATATATTTATGGTTTTGTACCTTAGGAATACAATGGATTCCACTGTCCTTCTGTGATTTTGTTGATTTACTCCTGTTAGGATCGATTTGTTCTGCTTTTGGACTTTAGCTTCATTCACCATCTGTATGGTGTTCTTTGGAGTCAAATTATCTGTTGACTGTAATAAACCTGACACATCAGCAAATCTCATAACATTGCTATCTCGTATGAACCCTATTTAAATCTCCGTAATCACAATTTTCCACTAATCTGTAGAGTTCATTTATTAAATTATCTATGCACTCCCTGCTGTTCAGAATCATAGAGTCATAGAGATGTACAGCATGGAAACAGACCCTTCAGTCCATCCTGTCCATGCCGACCAGATATCCCAACCCAATCTAGTCCCACCTGCCAGCACC
>NC_057729.1:30956303-30982428 GCF_004010195.1 Chiloscyllium plagiosum
TCACTTCTGTTCTCAGCTGTACCCGTCTCAGATCGTTCTCTTTCCTCACTATCTCCCTGGGGGTCCCCCCCCCACCTTACTAGTTTAAATCCTCCCAAGCAGTTCTAGCAAATTTCCCTGCCAGTATATTAGTCCCCTTCCAATTTAGGTGCAATCCGTCCTCCTTGTACAGGTCACGTCTACCCCAAAAGAGATACCAATGATCCAAAAATGTGAATCCTTCCCCATACACCAGTTCCTCAGCCATGCACTCATCTGCTGTATCCTCCTATTCCTGCCCTCACTAGCTCATAGCACTGGGAGTCATCCAGATATTACTACCCTTGAGGACCTCCTTTTTAAATTTCTACCTAACTCTCTGTAATCTCCCTTCAGAGTCTCAACCTTTTCCCTTCCTATGTTGTTGGTTCCAATGTGGACAATGACCTTCTGCTGACCCCTCTCCCCCGTGAGAACATTCTGCACTCTTTCTGAGACATCCTTGATCCTGGCACCAGGGAAACAACACACCATTCTGATTTTTCTCTGCTGGCCACAGAAACGTTTATCTGTACCTTTGACTACAGAATCCCCGAACACAATTGATCCCTTAGAACCCGAAGTACCCCTCGTTGCATTAGAGCCAGTCCCAATACCAGAAACTTGGCTGTTTGTGCTACATTCCCCTGAGAATCCATCACGCCCTACATTTTCCAAAACAGCATACCTGTTTAAAATGGGTATATCCACAAAAGACTCCTGCACTAGCTGCCTACCTCTCTTACCTTTCCTGGAGTTAACCCATCTATGTAACTGTATCTGAGACTTTCCCCCCTTCCTATCACTAGCATCCATCACATACTGTTGCAAATTCCTCAACGCTTCTACTTGTCTCTCCAACTGATCCACTCGATCTGATAAGATTTGCATCCAACAGCATTTAAGGCAGATATAATCCGCAGTAACTCTTAAACTCTCTTTAAACTCCCACATCTGACAAGAAGTGCATATCACTGCAAAGGCCATTTTTGGTCCTTCACAATCTACAGACCGAGAAAATAACACCGTCTTATTCCTCTACAAACACTGCCCCAGGTTAAACTAATAGCTATGGCTTATATTTTAAGTTTAATCAAGAGACTTATCTCCAAAAACATATAATCAAGAAAGAATCCACTGTACCCACTACTGCAGCCTTTCTCTTGGACAGACTTAAAACAACAATTAACTTCCCTGATCCCTGATCCCTGATCCCTCTCCCTTTCCCTGATCCCTCTCCCTCTACTGCACTGTTCTCACCATGTGCTTCCTTTGTCTGCTCTTCTTCCTTTTAAACTGCTGAAACCCTAAAATACCTCAAGAAAAGGAGCAGCTCTTACAGCCAGGAATTTTTCCCGTCCTCCATCTTGGATTACCCAGAATCCTTACTTCTGTAAAATTTTGTTCTTTCAAGAATTTTATTCTGAGGTCAAAGTAACTGTCTAAAATATATCTCAGCAAGAAATATCATCAGTCTCCATATTCTCAATTTTATATAAATGTGCATTCATTTGTTCAGCTTCTGATTTAATTTGGATGCCAGTCTGTAGCCCAAGAATTCTTTCACCTTGATATGCAATAGTTTTATTTGGCCCATCCCTGAAATTAAATCATCTTTGCAATGTTATTTCTGAGTCCATGTTAGCTAACATGATTATTTATTTTCCTTCCTTAGAAAGGTTTTTTTTTGCTAGAATATCAGTCCTGTTGCTCTCTGGTGCTACTAAAGGGAATTTCCACATTTCATAGTCGAAATGGAGGATTCTTACATTCTGCAGCTAAAACTGAAGCTTTTTTGGAGCTTCTCTGGATGAATTCTGCTATCTGTGGTCCAGATAAATAGTTTATACCTTTACTGAATGAATTCCATTGCCTGTAGCTTTAATAATTATACTGCTTTAATCATGTTTTCTTTCTAGTTGATTTCTGTGTTCTGTGCCTCTAATAAAATAACTTTTTTTTCTCAGATATTTTCTTGGATGGTTTGACTTATTTATTTATTGTCACGTGCGTTTTAACCCAAAATACAGTGAAAAATGTTGAATTGTGTCACCGCTCACCGACATGATCTTAAAACACAGAAAAATAAACCAAAAACATAAAATATGAAGGCAGAACATTAAAGATAGAAAGAAAAGGTGTTCAATGTTACAGTCCTTGTTAAATGCTCCACCATGAGCCTTCATCATGCTGCTGGAATGAAAGTCACCGCCCTTTGGCTCCATTTCATCTCCATGATACCTTTGTCACTATGCAGCTTCAATGTGCCTGGCCAATACAGATGGCACTGATGCTGCTGGGCACTGCACTGACCCAAAGATGACTCTGCTGCCACCATGAATCCACTTCGGGCCTACCTCCCCAATGCAGCCATTGCCGATGCCACCAAGTCTGTTACTGGGCATTCCCCATCACCTTCAGAAACCTGCGCTCAACGCAGATGCTGTCTGGAACCCAAACTCATTCCTGCCACCAACCAGGAGTCTGCGCTAGGTCCACTTGAGTCCACACTGGGCTAACATTCACCATCACCGATGCTGTCACCGTGACCAAGCTCTGTGCAGATGAAGCTCCCTTAACATACTTTGCTCTCTTTATAACAGTCATGTATGAAAATATCAACTGATCTGGAGTTTGAAGGAATCTCATTCAGTATTTTTGCATTTCTATTAATACTTCTCTGCCATCCACAGAGGAAGAATCATTGTATTTCTCCATCAAAACAAAACAGGTACATACTATTGCAGAGGTACCAGATCACCCAATGCCTGCATTACAGTGAATGGCAGCAGGTATACAATCAGACTGCAAGGAGCCAGATTCCCTCACTTTTAACAGAAAATTAAAAAATGAGGCAGGGGTTTCTGGTATTCCATAATCAGGCCAAGTAGCATAATGAGGATCTCTCTGGTCTCTCCAGTTGAGGTACGTTGTAATTGACAGTGTACTATGATTTCACATTTTCAGTCAACAATTTTACGCTGAACTGAGTGTCTTCAAATGACACTACTTTGTTTTCTTTGCTTGGTCAATACTTTTCACATTTTACTGATCCCTTTTCAATGGTACAATTCAACATCACAACTGCTCAGCTTTTGTGTTCCCATACCATTTGCCAGATGGTTCCCATTGTCTGCAGTTTCAATAAATGTATCTCTAGTGTGGTTTTAATAATTGAACTTGTGCTTTTTCTGTGACCGTAATAAGGTTTCTTAGCTTTCAACTTCCATTAGATCCTGGATCCTTGGGCATAGAATATTTCATACTATTGCTTTAAATCTAGCTTTGCGACTTCCCTGGGTTTGTGGCCTCAGTTTGAATTTCTTCAGAGGCCTTTGGTTTCCCTCACTGTAGCCATGTCCCATGGCATTGTCTTGTTATTGTGGCAAAGTTTGTTCTGAGACGTTAAGTATTTTTCCGTATTTTCAGCTTTCCCAGCCTGTAATTCTGTACTTTTTAAAAAAATGATATTCCAATTCTGTGAGAAGATTTGTAGCTCGGTGCTCGTTGTTGTGGTTCTGTTCGCCGAGCTGGGAAATGCTGGAGGAAACATCACGGAAGCGCTTCACAGGAGGCTCCCAAGCACTGAGGATGTCACCTAGACAGAGGACGAAACGTCTGCAACACAAATTCCCAGCTCGGCGAACAGAACCACAACAAAAATGATATTTCCTCTGAGGGATTTAAATTGGCTTACTCAGCAGCTATTGTCCATTTGTTGCCCACTGAAAACCAACACAGTGTTGGTCCCTCAGATCATTGTCTACACTAATGCTCACCATATGACAGGCTTGCTACCACCAACCTTTTTAAGGTAAGGATCTCAGGAACTGATTTGGTCTGGCAGGTTAAAGTAAAAATACTCACTAATCTAATGATGAGAGGTTCTTGTCTTAGACAAGTATATTGCAAGATATCAACTAAGTATATGTTCTATTTAAAGACATTGTCATAGAGGCTTTGAGGAGAGCCTGGATGGTAAGTCTTACTTCTCCAAAGTCCTAAGCACTTTTCCTATTAGGTCTGTATGTTATCCTCATAGTGGATGGTGCTTAAGTCATTCTTCAGCATTAATATTTTCAGACCGTTATACAGCACATTGTACTACAAAATTATTTGGTTGTATTCAACTTGATTTTAAATAGCTTTAAACATTGTAAACTATGTCAACCATAATTATTGATATTTAATATTACATAACTGATGACAGGGAACTTATCAATCTTCTCTTGCCTTATATCCCTGCAAGATCTCTTCTTGCTCCTCCATCTCTCTATTGCACTGGTAGTATTCAACTAAATCCCTTTGGATCTAGTCCTGAAGCACCTTTGAAAGAGATAGATTGTAATACAAAATTGTTAGAAATATGCACAAATGTACACCAAAAGTGCATAAACTCATCACAGTCAAGTTAATTAGAACCAACAACAGATCTGTTAAAACCAACTGACAAAACTGTTAAAGGCTGCTGTCAAGAAGACCCATCAAAATATCTAGATTACCTAGCAAATACAACAAAAAATGGATCAAATGAACTTAGAGAATGTGTCAAAATCACCTGTCAAAGTGGCAGTCAAAAGTGTGACTAAGAATTGCTGATGAGGTTTGTCAAAATGGACATGTCAAAAACACTAATCAAAATGAATTGTCAACCTTTCATGACATTTAAAAGTCCTGCCCTTTAAACCATTGAAAATACATCGAGAGTGTTAAAAAATCTTGCTATTTCACTCCATTGACATAAGCTTTGGCATTTCAATTAGTGATTTCTTGCTGCATGACTGATTTCACAAACATCCAATGTTATGGTGGAATGCTTTCCTTTTCACAGTGTGATGACTCTATGAAGTGGGATTATGTATGAATACTAATGCTTACGGTCATAACAGATTGTGCACTGGAATGAACTGCTTGTTCTTATACATGAATGGGCTTATGTGAATGAGAGATATTTTTCAATTTACTGAAATCTGTAATAAAGTTTTAGGTATTATTTCAGAAAACGTCATTTTATCTCACTTCTGTATGAGTCCTAGGTTTTGCTGATGTTGGATACTAGGAAAGACAGCATGGTAGGTATAAGGGCAAATGGTATTGGATGGATTGATATAAAACATGGGTTGGCACCAAAGAGCTTAAAGGGTGATGATGGTGGATTGAGTGGCATATCTTGGCATAGAGGTTACAAGGCATCACAGAGCATCATTTCCTGGCATAGAGTGGCTTGGGAGACATAAATGGAAGCATCACTACAACTTGCATTTATATAGTGCCTTCCAAAGTACTGGACAAGCACAAACAAAGTTCACCATTAGCTTGTGAATTTATACATGTTTGTTGCTCAAACAAAGAAGTAAGTTATACAAATTGAAATTGTGTGCGTCTCCAAAGGTTGGATAACAATGTTAGGTAAGAGGAAGGTAGATGTGATTCTTGGATGTTTCCAAGGACCATAACAACAGTTGAAAGCCAAAAGCAGTTATTCCTCTTTCATAAGGCTTTCTTGTATCTGCACTTCAAAATTTGGGATCAATATGACTTGGGCTGAAAATGTGTTGCTGGAAAAGCGCAGCAGGTCAGGCAGCATCCAAGGAGCAGGAGAATCGACGTTTCGGGCATGAGCCCTTCTTCAGGTTATTATCCTGAAGAAGGGCTCATGCCCGAAACGTTGATTCTCCTGCTCCTTGGATGCTGCCTGACCTGCTGCGCTTTTCCAGCAACACATTTTCAGCTCTGATCTCCAGCATCTGCAGTCCTCACTTTCTCCATCAATATGCCTTGGGCCTGCTTCATCTTCACGAGTAATGCCCTCTATTTCTGATCCTACTAGAGAATGTAGGGTTAGGGTGGAGTTACTTAATTAATTGCCCAGGGTGGGAAATGTGCATTTTTGGCTGACCTTTGCCTGATTTTCTGAGGAAGAGGGAAAGGCAGCACTATCGAGTTATTTGCTTCACAGTTGATATCACTAGTTCACCAGTTATTATCTTCTATCTCTAAGGAAGCTTTCTGCTTCTAAGCAGGCTCAAACTGTTTATGCTGATTTTCTTTCTGACACAGGGAATTCACAAGTATTTCTGAATCTTGAGCAGTTTTGGTTTCTCAATGGTCCAGCTCAGTGGTATTTGGTTTTGTGAATCCTTGAGAAGCTTGAGAGATCTTCTAGGCTCCTCAAACATAGACTGGGCTACCACCACATCAGTCTTCCTTACATCCTCTCCAAACATCAGAACCTCATTTAATACAGGAACCTTCTTCAGCCCTGATGCTTCCCTGATATTGTATAAGTACAGAACTGATAGACTACTCCAAGGAGCTTTGGCTCAAGATGTAAAATGTCACCTGATGAGGCTTGACTTTTAAAGTGGGCCAGGTTTCCACAGAGATTATTTCCACCCCCTGGCTTTCTTCACGATTAAAACTACCAGTGGCTGTGTACTAGGGCACTGCATTTGATGAACAGGTTGAGCTTGGATCAGAGTACAGGTTTCGCTTTGCCTTTTGCTCAATATTTTTATATATGCAGAGCCACCAATGAACAATGGAAATGAAACAAAAACTGAGAAAATAAGCATTCTTTCCTATATATATTCCCCACCTTTATGTAATTGTTAAAGGCACTATGTAATTGCAAGCTATTGTTTTTTAATTGAATATTGAAGAAATGTCTGCCAATTTAGATTTCATTATACCTGATCACAATCAGAATGTTGCACATCTGGGTCCTAAAATTACTCTGTGTGAGGTGAACATATAAAATGCTTAACACATTCATCTAAATCTCTTCCTCTGTTTTTTCTTTGAGTTAAAATTCTGCTAAAATATGGGAGAGAGGAATTTCAGATTAACTTAATAAGCATTCATATGTATCCTGTGGTGTCATTTCAAGACCATTATCCATTAAATGATAATTTGCCAGCATCAGTGAAATAGGTTTTCACCATTATTTGCCCATTTCTAAATATGTTGCTTTGAATGTACCTTGTTCTTTTCACAGAATCTGATAATCAAATTCAAAATATTAGGCAGAATACTATTTTGTTAGCAATGTTAAATTGTTTGCATTTATTTCAGTGGGAAGATATTTATTTCAGCTCAAGCTGCCATATTTGTTTCCTTCAAACTGCAGCAGCACATGACTAAAATGTCACCATCTTCATTCTGAATATGTCAATCATTGTAGCACATAGAATGGAACATAAATGATAAATGTATCTATTGTCTTTGTTTTCAGCAATTGCCCTGAAGAGTCAAGCGAGTTCCATCAATAAAAGTACTAACAATGTTCAAACAAAATGTGAACAATAAAATCCCTGGTTCTTCAATACAGGAAGGAAATGGCATTCTGGTTTTTAATGTATCACATGAGTACTTTTTTCTATAACTGCACTGGGCAGAAAACATCAGAAGTCCATTCATGTATTTTTACTCTGTGGCTCAAAATGGCAGACCACACTACCAAATTTCAGGCAACACCTGTAATACCACAGTGTTACAAAGTAGAACCATCCTCTAGAAATTAAGACAAAAAGTTGATCAGCTGAAAATTACTTTGGCTATAAATTCTGTGAGCATGATCTTAACCTCCACAACCACCTGATGAAGGAGCGGCGCTCCGAAAGCTAGTGCTTCCAAATACACCTGTTGGACTATGACCTGGTGTTGTGTGATTTTTAATTTTGTCCACCCCAGTCCAACACCAGCACCTCCAAGTCCTGAAAATCACTTCATAGTTTGTTATATAAAAATATGCCTTTACCAGTCCATCCCTAACTCACTATGTCATTAAGCTCTCCTTTTCACTGTGTCTACATTTTAATGATTAGATTAGGCTGTTCTGGCTCTTCACGATACCCCTTTAAACATCTTACTGATGTAGTCCCTGCATGGCTGTGAGCGTCATGTACTTGTCAGGTCTTGTATTTTTCAAAGCAGATGGCCACTGCTGCAGCAAAGGTCTTTGCCAGTGCATATTCGGTTATGCACCTCCCCTCTCAGTGCTACACGTGAACAGAATACTAAACAATCATCAGAACAGAATATCAGTCACTAGGCACCAATGCCTCAGCATGAGACTGCGCAGACTCACACAGAATGCAGGGCAAAGTCACTGCGAAACTCAGATTATGCCTCAATTTGTCTTTCCTTTGTGTTTTCTCTCCTTTTTAACCCTTAGGGGTTGAGTCTGAGCAGACCATAAATGGTCCAATCCTTTGGAGATCGACAGACTTCCCAAGCTATGCAGCATCTTTCATCAGAACTACTGCAGTCGTATCACACCCAAAAGCAGCAAGTTAATGTTGCCATGGCAATCAGAGGAATGATGTTCAGTGAAGCTGACACTGTCCCAAACTGTTGGGAACACATGCTGTGCTGCAATGAATTAATAACGCCAGCAGAAGGCAGCACTATTTAAGACTCTGAAGCAGGAGCAACAGCCTGAAAAATTCCAGGAATTTTCCACAGATCTGAAGGAAATGACCTGTACGTCAAGTCACCAACATTTTTTTTCCCGAAAGCAAGGGTTCCTATTTATAAATGTCCTTATGTCATTCTCATAATGACATATTTCTCATTAACAATGGGTGTGAACTCTTTGAGACCATCGTGATTTTACTTTGCTATGAAGGGCACAACAATTAGATGGTGTTTATAATGAATGAACAAGATGATCAACTGAAATATTGTTGCAGATTTGGACCAATCATCATGTCTATAAGTAATCAAGACTAATATGTCTTCCTAAAACAGTCGTCTATGAGAAGATTATGCCTAAACTATGAAAAATAGTTTTGTATGTTTGTAGCTTTGTTCACTGGCTCAATAGCCCTGAGCATACTCAGCTTTCTTGATTACATCAAAGATAGGAGAACATTGTTCATGGAACCAAAAAATATGGCAGGAAAGACCAAACAGGAATTTAGTTTTGTTTTGATTTAGTATCAACTTGGATATGATTGTTGCATGCAGAAATAAACATTTTGCTGCTCTGAGCAGTTCTTGTCTCCAAATATCAATTCCAGCTAGCATATATTTTTTGGTAGCATGTATAATTGAAATTGCCTATTCCCCTTCATAACAACACTTTTAACATGCTTTGTTGCCAAGTGGTTTGGGACACCTTGGGTGCTATATAAATGCAATCTCTTGATATGCAAACATTGATATTGGTAATTCTGTCCGTAAACACTTGTCAGTTCTAGGGGATGATTTTAACTCCCTTTGAGTTTTGAGCAGTGAGTGATAAACAAAACCTCTGGCTCAGGTTTTAAGTATGGTGCATCATTATTATTTCATCGATGGCTTTCCTATTCAATCATAGCAGAAATGTGAAGCCTTTCCACTACAATGACGCAATGTTTTGTACACCTGCCAAAGCTCACTTAAAGCATAAGTGCACTTTTTAAAGAGAGTGACTATTCCCTTCAGCCAGGAGAACTATTCATCAAGAAATGAATTAGAAACAAGCTCTCAGTATCTCTGAGTCTTCTATTAAAGCTCTGCTGAAGGGCAGGAGTGGGCAAAGAAGTTATCTTTCTGTGGAATAGAAGGAAAATTCAGGCATCCCATCATGCCATTAAGGAAGTGGCCAAGATACTAAACACCAACTTTGCTCATAGGACCTGATCAAATACAAGAAATGATTAAACACATTCAAAAATAGATAAAGTGAATATAGATACTTTTTAACTTAAAAATTATGGGCGTGTTCTTGAAAATCATTACTTTAAGTGAAACAACTTTAAGTGAATCACGAATTCCCATTGGAATCAATGCAAAAACTGGAGTTAGGTTCTGTAGAGCCTATCTTTTCAGCAACAAATTATTATTTTGTAATTTAGTAATATAAATTTCGTACAAGAGATAGTATGAAAATGGAAATTGCTTTTAGTTTCCTCATCTATTGTGATATTTGGAGACTTTACCATTGAATTCAATCACTGCTGCACTATTTACACTTCATGACCCTCTCTAAGCTTTCAATTATTTTTCTTAACTATCTTTGAACCTAAATCAATCTAATTGCATCCCTTACTAAAGCGGTTTGTGACAAAAAAGCATAGCACAGTCCCTAATTCAGTCTCAACTCAGTTGGATATGCTTGATGTTCACACTGGCAATATTGGTCACAGAACATGGACAGTGTTCACAGCTTCAACATATATTCCTTCATGCAACACAGAAAATTATACATGTCACCAATTTGGAATAATTTGGAATGTTGTTAGTCTACAGTTTCTTTTCTGCTGAGGATAGGGATGTGGTCATTAAGGGTCAACCTTGAAAAGCAAGCAGCATCAGTATCATTTATCAGACCACCTGATGACAATGTGCAATGTCATTGTACTCTGCTTCACCAGTCTTCTTTCTACCTTTGGTCATTTGGGGTATTGGAGTTGAGACTCCAACAGGAGTCAACTTTACCACAATAGCACAACTTACCTTGGTGCAACCGAGTGTTGCTGCAGTGTGGACAGTAGGCTTGGAGCAGAGAGGGTGATCAGATCATGTGCTGGCTGAGCTGCCGCAATGTAATGTCAATCTGAAATTCTTTATCAGACTGTTATGTCAATCCTTTAGTTACGTTAGAGCTATTCTTTATCAGACTGTTATGTCAATCCTTTAATTATGTTTGAGCTATCCTACTTCTAACATTTTTTAAGACACTGTAAGTAATGCTATTACTTTTCCCTTTTTGTATCAAAGATTTGTATCTAGATACTTGTACCTAGGATGGCACCATTAGAGGCAGCCATTGTAAAAACTTTTCACTGTGCTCAAGTACTTCTGTACTGGAGTACATGTGAAATTAAAGGGTATTCTATTCTATTCACACTTAGCAGCTTTAGTCTGCTATTCACACTTTGAGCTTCACCTGCAAGAGTTTTTAGACTGAATGGATGAGGGCTTTTATAGCACTATTCTGGTGCTGTAGACTAGTAAGCCTATGGGGTGGAAGCAGGCCATTCAGCCCATTGAGTCCACACCAACCTTCCAAACAGCATCCCACCCAAACTTACCCCCTTAACCGATCACTGTAACTCTGCATTTCTCATGACTAATTCACCTAGCCTCCACATCTCTAGACACAATGGGCAATTCAACAAACTGGCTAACTTGCACATGTTTGGACCATGGGAGAAAACCAGAGCACCTAGTTTCCCACTCAGGGAACCCAGTCAGACACAGGGAGAATGTGCAAAATACTTACAGTCACCTAAGGCTGGAATTGAACCCTTGTCCTTGGCACTGTGAGGCAGCAGCATGAACCACCATGATGCTCCAAACTCTCACATCATCCAGAAGGTCAAGGGCAGTAGATATATGGGAACACCACATGCAAGTTCTACTCACCAGCTTGACTCTCAAATATATTGTGTTCCTTTAGTGTTACTGGATCAAAATTCTGGAACTTTTCCCCAGTGGTGTTGTGGATGCATCTACAACAATAAATATTGTAGTTGTTTAAGAAGGCAGCTCACCACCATTTTCTCAAGGGTAATAGGGATGGGAAATGAATGCTGCCACAGCCAGTGGTATCCACATCCTGGGAAGGAATTTGAAAAAAAGTAAGCAAATCTCACCAGAAACCGCTGAGGGTGGGAGAGTTGGGAGTCAGCACTCAGAATTATGCCCTATTTACTTGAGGATCTGTTGGAAATTTTCTAATGGGAAACATAGCATTAAATTTGTTTTTGCTGATCACAAACTTGTCAAGATTAGTTTCAGTTATGTCAGGTATTACTGCATCATTTTGCTTTTAAAGCTAAAGGAAGGCTGAATCATGCATTGATCTAACTTCTATTTACTAATGTAAATTAGGCATATTGATTCTAGTGAGCATTTCTTGATGACACAAGTTCTTTAAAGAGATGTTATCACCTCAATTAGGAGTTTTGGCTCAGGTTGCGAAGAAATCATTCAACGATACCTCATGCTCAACCCTCTTATTTTGGTGAGCTGTTTCGATGTACTTCCTCATTCCTCATAGTAATTATAAAACTATATTTCTATTCATTTGCCCATACCTCAATTTTGTAGTACAAAAAGATCTTTGTATAATGATTTAGGAGCTATATAGGAATTAGGTGTGGGCGTCATAGAATCCTAACAGCGTGGAAACAGGCCATTCAGCCCACACCACACTCTGCAGAGCATCCCGCCAAGACCCACACCCCTACATTTCCCAAAGCTAATCAACCTAACCTACACATCCCTAGACACTGTGGACAAATAATCCACTTCACCCAAACATCTTTGGACTGTGGGAGGAAACCAGAACACCAGGAGGAAATCCACACCGACATAGGAAGAATGTGCAAACTCCACACAAAGGTGGAATTGAACCCAGGTGTTGTGAGGCAGCAGTGCTAACCACTAAATACCATGCCAACCAAAACAACTAGATGCTATAAACAACTACCCTGTCATGGCCCCTTTCAAAAATGATGAAGTATCATAAAGTAAGGAAATAGTGATGTGAATGCTGATATAAGAGTGATGAACAATCATGAACAAGAGTCTGAGAAGAGTAATGGTCTAGTCTGCAAAAGAGAGAGACGTCTTTTAACATTGTAATTTGATGCCATACTGTGTTCAAGACAAAATGGTCAAATGAAAGATGAAGTCAAGACCTGTCTTCAGACATAGACCTTAAACTAACATTACTTATTACAAATTAATACTAAATACAGCTGTACATGGTAATCATTGCTATACTCGGTCCTGATATTATTGTTACATTAGGTTAGGACACCCTAAAGTTCTCATCTAGTATAGTGTGGTGTAGTGAACTGGTGTTCTAACTCCACCTGCATGCTTGGTGGTGCTCAGCTTTGTGATATATTCACAAAGTTGCTCCAGGGTTCTGAAGTCATTTCAATACATAGATGTGCTTGCCTCCATATATAGAATGTACTATAGTGTAAATGACAATGTTTTGAAAAACCTACAAGTGTCAGATCTATCACTCATAAGAACAGGTTACCAGATGAGATGCTCAATATTATTCTGTTGGCCCTTCCTCATGGAGAGGCACAATGGTTAGCACTACTGCCTCACAGTGTCAGGGACCCAGGTTTGATTCTAACCTCAGGCAACTGTCTGTGTGGACTTTGCCCATTCTCTCTCTATCTGTATGGGTTTCTGTCAGCCGCTTGGGTTTTCTCTCTTGTCCAAACGTGTTCAAGTTCAATGGATTGGTTAAAGTAAATTGTTTACAGATGAGTAGGCTAGGTTGATTAGCTGTGGTGGATGAGGGGCCCGGTGGGTCCAGGCGGAATACTCTTCAGAGGGTCAGTGAAAATTCAGTGGGCCGTATGGTTCCTACCTGCACTCTAGGAATTCCATTCAAAATGGAAACAAATCACAAACCAACCTAACAACTTGGCGTCATTGACAAAAACACAAAAGTTGAATTTGGAAGGAAACTTCTTCAAGAAGAAAGGTCAGAGGATTTATTTTGGTGGGGGACACACTGAGAATTGGTAGCAAAGCCACAACATCAGTTGAACAGTTACTGCCTCTTCCACAACCCTGAAGGCCCACAGAGAGGAACCCTTGGCTTTACGACAATAGACAACGCTCTTTGAATCTTACAACTTAATGTTGTGGGCCTATGAGCCATCAAGCCAAACATTGGATGTCTTGTTATCCAAGATTCCTTTGCCAAAATTTATATATGTATTGGACTGAAGAAGTAGGTTTGACCTACCAAGCCATTCCCCTCCTGCTAAATCTGGTCATACCACTTATATCTGATCTGATGGCATTGCTGATGCAGCTGCCCCATTATATTCTGTTATGTTATTTAGATCAGTGGTTTCCATAACACAAACATATACAGGTCTCCCAGAGCCAGTTGGGAAATGCAAGTCCTGTCAAACTGCTTCACCTCGCCACATTTACAGGGAGACTTCAAGAGCCACCACTAGAGTTACTCAGTGCCAGACAGTGATGTTGAACATTTGCTAGAGTGGCCTTCAGAAATGACTACACTTATGGTTACACACCACAAGCAATACATAACATTTCTTTCAACCAGATGGGTTGAAATATTCACATAAGTTCCGTTGGATCAGTAATTTACTGGACAACCTCGACCAGAAGAGTGTATAATTCTGGTTGGCTTCCTACATAGTGAATAAATGCCATTGCCCATTCATGTTGTTCTTCGCCTTACAGTTATCAAAGTGCAAGGAAAGTGAAATGAATCCTCCAGAAAGCAGATTATCAAAAATACAGCAAATCCTCAGACCACACAATTGTAACAACATCAATCTATAATATTTCTATGGAAGAATTATACAAAAGCTTTTGTGATGCTGATCACAAAGCTGTTTGCACAGTTATCCCTCATGGCTACTGACCCATTTACATTTCAAGCTTTGGTATGGAGAGTGCAGTGCTCCTAAAGGAATATGAATCATCTTGTGACCCTGATAAAGCAGCGCACTTTATCGAGTCTCTCGGTACTATGCATCATGTGAGGAAACAATAATAGAACTCAATTTCACTCATTCCATTGGAAGTGCTGCAGCCTGATTCACCACCTTGGAATGGCACAGAACTTAACCACATAAAATCCCCCATTGATCACCATAGACCAAGGTACTAGTAGTCTGCTCCATTTAGTACGGACATGATTGAAGAGAAAATAAAACACATTATCTTAATGAACTGAGGATAAATATCATGCAGAACATGGCAATCCTGATCCCTCTGGATCACAAAACTGAGAAAAAAACATGATGGAGCCTGAAATGTGGCATAGCAGTGGTATATAACAACATTAAATTTAAGAAATAACATGGTTCCCAAGTTTGTCCCTGGCTGACTTAGTTGTACACAAGACACATCAGCTCAAACTCACTCCTGACATTGTGGCATATGACAAAATATATAGCCTTTCCATAACTGGGGAAGATCCCAGACTGGCAGCTAGCTGTCAACTGATTTCACTGCTTTCTGTATGTTTTGAATCTTTGAGTGTCATATCCTGCAACATGCCTATCTCTGAATATAGAGTTCAAACTTAATGCTGACCAAGTTGGTTTCTGCAACACGTGATGCAGCACGTGATCAAGTTCTGAAACTCACCATTTCCATAACTGATTTTAAAATGAGTCTGAAAAAAGGTATATTGCTATTGGACCTCACAGCTGCCTATGATACAATTGGAATTTCATCCTTCAGGATTGAAAGTGATCATTCAGGATTGAAAGTGATCATCAAACTGTATTTATACATAAAATATTTTCAAATGAGACTGATGCATTATCACTATATAAATCTATCTGTGTCAGCTAAAACTCTGCTCATTGCAGGCACATTATATCAAGCAGTAACTCAAGTCTGTAGTTATTTCAGAGTTGGAAGCATTTTCATTGGTCATAGCAACTCTTGATAAGTTTTTGAAAGGAAAACAATAAGAAATCAGGAAAGCACACAAGAGTCATGTGGAATGTACCCAGATGAGGATTGGCCAAAGTAGAGTCCAGATAATCAGATCTTACATCGTATTCAACCACAGACTGATAATACACAAGTCTATGAGGGGAAAAATTCTTCATAGAATCTCTGGTGGTCACTTGGCTGCAGTGAAGTGTAGAGTTCATGCATAATAATCTGTATGGTAGGCAGGAATTTCCAAAGCAATTGAAGACTCTGCACTGACCTGTCTTTCTGTGCATTAAATAGCCAAACACCAGAAAAAATGTTTATTACCATCTAGTTTCTTAAAGGGCATTGGCAAGGTTCCAAACCACTTTGATTTTTTTAGAGAAACAGTGTACCTGATCATGGTGGATTATTATTCAAGGTGATTTAAAGCTGCCAGATTCTACACTATTTTTCTTCCTTTCACTTCCAACATGTGTATGTGCAATCCTGACCTCTGCAGCTGGCATGAAAGAAACCAGCTCTATAATTGGGTTTCTTAGTCCAGTAGGCTAGTCCAATCATTCCCGGGGGGTGTTTGGGATTGGAGGCCCCAGGCCTTCTGACGTTGCCTCATCCCCCGGACTGCAAGTTCACATTCCTCTCCTTGGACTTCTGCAGGCTTTGGCATGGCAGGTGGAAGGAGCTGGAGGATCCAGGCTCCACTTTGAGAGTTAGTTTTTGGTTATGTTATGTGTGGCCATGCCTTCTATGGGTTTCTGCTCTCAGTATCTTGTCTCCCTGAAGTGGGGGGGGGAGGGGGTACCTAAAGTGAGGTCAAGGTTGCTTATTCAGCTCTTAACTTGCCATTGATATTGAGCACCTATGGCTACAGTGTTGCAGTGCAGGACTGTGTGCAAATTCATCAAACACTCTGTGTTATGGACCTGGTTTTCTGCAGTGATCACCAAAATCTCCAAGGAAGCAACCAGATGCATACATGCCAGAGCCTGCATGATACTGAAAATGAGGTTTGTGTCCTACATTCCTAATCCAGTTTCCTGACTGCCTCTGACAAACTGCTTGCTGAATCTGTGTTTCTCTGCATGTTTTGACAATGTCATTAATGCCTGAGACCATGAGATCATCTTCTGCCTGGAGTTGAACACATGCCTCATCTCCAGCAGGTTTCTCAGAGCCTGGAAGCTTGGTGTTTCTTCCTCGACCAGCTGAGGAAATGTGTCAATGATGGCCTCACCGGATTTGGCTCCCCAGTCTAATCTGCACAGCTTACCCACTCAGGTGTACGCCTCTGGGCTGGTAGAGAATGCAAGTGTATGCCTTGCAGGTACATCGTCTGAAGGTGGAGTGGCTTCCACTTCAGAGATGGAGATAGATCTAGAGGTTTCTAATGCTTGCCTCTTTGGGGCAGAGGTTCACTGGGTGCTGCCAATACCTCCACAAGAGAAGGAAGGAAATTAGTTGTGGAAGAGGGATAAAAACTTGTGCAGCTTAAGAATGAGTTAGTGTCAGTTTTACTTGGAGAGCAGTACAGCACAATGAAGTACACAGAGTCAGTTCCCTATGGAGGTCTCACCATTTCCACATGAACAGTTGTGGTCTTCTCTGGTTAGCGTTGCTATATTTTCCTTACATGGTGGAAGTGACACAGCCCCCCTCCCACATAACTGATCTTGTTCTCTTGGACTGTTTACAGGGCAGTCATGACTGCAGTAGGACAAAAGGAGGACTGAGGCTAATGGAGGTGGATGGGGAGCCATTAGCAATAATGCAGGAGCAGGAAAAGTGATGATGTGTCCACGGTAAGTAGGAAGCATTGAGAGCAGGAAGGGGGAGTTAATATTTTGGGAGGATGAGGTGAGTGAGAGCTGTTGAGTGGACATGATCCATCAATAGTGAAAGTTGTAGTCCATGACCTTTGATGAGAGTTAAGTGCAGTGGCAAGGTTAGTGGGATCAGGAGTCCTTTAGTGTGAGGGAGTAGGGAGAACATAGCATTCTTATGGGTGCAGAAAATCATTAACTGTTTTCCTGCACTGATGGGCATTGCATTTTACCCAGGACACTGCATTGACCCATCCCACCACATCGCTCAGGCTGGGTGTGACCACTTAATCCATCAGCAACTCCAGGTCTCTGTCGATGAACCGAGGAGCCAAACTGGTTTTCTGGGACATTTTCTCGAGGGTGACAGTATACAGGAACACTGTGTAAGGGACAGTTCCTGACTTGCAGTGTCTGAAATGGTATGCAGCTGTGTTTAAGCATGGCACCTACAGCATGGACACTGGAACATCTTGACTGTGGCAAACACTTCCACCTCTCTTGTGATCTGATTCGACTAGACTGATGTCAAATAGCCAGATTGCATCATTAATCAGGTGAGCATCGGAAAATTGCAAGGAAAACGTCACCGTAAATCATGGCAAACCCAGCACCATGTGTCTCCCTTGAAAAAACACTTTGTCTGAAAATGGAAAAATCCAATCCCTAATTTAGATGTTTAAGTTACAAGCAAAAATGTAATAATTTTATATTATTGAAGCTACTACATTTGTGTAAGATAAAAAGTACTTGAGCTGCATTATTGGATATTCTTTATTTTAAATATCTTTCAACTAAATTACTATCATCTGCTTAAAAATTATATTAGAAGATAATATTTTAACTCACTGGTTTATAGAGATCTCTCATCTCTGATAACACACTTTGTTTTATTTTCTATTTCCTCAACTAAATATTCTCATCATCATTTCATTATAATCATGTTGAATTTTCTGATCTCAATTGCTCCATAGATTTAAGATTAATTAAAGTTCTGTTCCAAGAGACGCTGGATATATGACTGGATGATGGTGATAAGACTAGTAATACAGAAGCAAGAAGCATTTTGTCAAACAATAATGTAGAAACAGACAAACATTTTAGTGATAGAAAGAGAAAGGATTGCACAGAATGGAGGTTGGGTAAGTATGACAATAACAGAATACTCACTGAGACTGGGAAACAAAGGACAACACAAATCTGGTGGAGTATTTTAAAATCTTTTTTCCAACTAAAATGCCATCTTATTGTATCAAGGGTGTCTATAGCTCTTAGTACCAGAATATATCAATGACTTCCTGGATTGCAAACTATTGTTCTTTATCAAAGGCAGAAGAAGTTAAATTAGGACTACTCAAACTTCCATTGTATCATTCACTGTTAAAATTGTGGTGTACATAGTTAGATTAATTAATGTTTTGATATTCATAATGTTAAGTGGCTCACTGGCAATTTGAGAAGAGTTAAGACTGTTGTTAGAGATGAATCGTAATTGGTTTTTCTCTCACTAACAAAATTACATTCTAAAGAATTACTATTTCAAATCTATCTTATTACCTGTTGTTAGGATGACATAAGATACAATTTAAAAAAGAGACACTGTCATTTTCCAACAATAAGGCCAAATATTGGTAGGAAATAGTGGTCGTCAGAAACAAAAGCAAGTGTAGGTAATTTGACCTTTCAAAACTACTCCTCCCTACAAAACTATCATGTCTGATATTCAAACTCAATTTCGCCCTCCATCCTCCAAGTAGTATGCTTTATTTCAACATAAATCACCTCCCAGATTGCTGAAGAACAGTCATCAATGTCGCATTTTATAAAGTATTAGTTGGCAAATGGTCAAAAAGGATGTCTTGATCTATGAATATTTGAGAAATTTTAAAACTGATACTTTGTGGTTACTTTTAGAGGAATAATTCAAAATTAGTTTCCAATATCAGAAATATGGCAAATGTGGGCTGGTTATAGTTATCACGGCGTATTGTGCATTCTATGCTTCAGAGTTATGTAGAGAAGACACACGCTGAGTTTTTGGTTGAACAGGATATTATTACAAATGTTTTAAAATGCATGCAGCTACAAGCTTACTTTCAGTTTCTCTTTCCCCACATCCAGTTGACCTCGAGCATAAAGCACAGATGACAAACAACAAATACATTGTTAATCTCAAATAATTGTGCACAACATCTTTCCCCTTTGTTAAAGTAAAAGATATGTTTGCTGTTCATGATGGTTTAATTTCGAATATGTACATCTTTTTTTTCTGAGAAATCTTTTCACTCTAAATATAAAAGTAATTTTTGAGACATTTTTGCTGATGATGGTACCAAAATTTAAAAATTTGAGGTTGTGCTTCTTCGTGGCCATGTTAATGAGGTAGGTGATCAATATCACAGTCACTAATCAGAAAATGTATCCTTATGGTCACTGTCCTTGAAATCTCCTGATCAGCTGGCTATGACTCACTATTTATTGTTATCCAACAGATAAGTTTTGGCATCAGGCAACCACTTCAATCTGCTTTGATTCTGATAATGTAAGCTTGTTGCCATGATTTGGTCATTTGGTGTGCACCCAATCTCCAACTCAAATCATGCTTTCTTTCGATATTTTTGCTTGTGAAAGTACGTTTTTGTTTTACCTTGTTTTGTGATTAATTCTGCTTTGACTCTATTTTTGTTAAATAACAGTTAAACCTGGAAAATGGTCAGTAATATACAAACATTGCAGTAAGCTCAACCTGTTTCTTTCCAGTCAGAGAATACAGGGTGGTTTGACATGTGCAAATATGGTTATGAATGAATTATTAAAATGCTATCCTGATGCATTGATCAATGCTGCCTTTCAGTATGGGTTGTATCACAATGTCAGTTGGTGGTGAACTGCATTGCTTGCTAGGAACTCTGTGAACAGATTGGAAACAAACTGCAGTCTATTGTCTGTAGATATAGCCTCTGTCAAATCCAAATTTGTAAACAGCTTGTCTAAAGTGCCAACAATGAAACTGATGGTTATGAAATTTGTTGTAGCAACCTCTGACATTTTGGTAACTGGGTCCTGCTTGCATTTCTCCAAAAATATTTACCTGTTCTTGGCTGGTCAAAGACTCAGATATAGATTTTAGGACATGTTCAGCATATTTACTACCCAAGTATGCATGCTGCACAGTTTCTAATGAACACTTCTAATCTTATGATCCAATGCTGACCACCAGACAACTTCACTGGGTTAGTGTTTTGTCTTATTGACATTTGAATGTCCTTCATGAGCAAAGCCTAATACACATCACATTGCTATAAAGCTTTCAGGATATACAACTAGGTTTTGCATTCAATACAGTTCTAATAGAATAATGTAAATTGACTGGATACTTTTGGTGTGCAGGACCAGTTCTTCCATTATTTTATAAGGACATTCAATTTTTAGGTAGTGGCTTACTTCATGCTATAATTTGTCTGTTGTAGATTCAGTCTTCAACTCTTTTTGCATAGCAAAATTTGAAATTGCATGTGAAATCACTGTGATCACATGGTCTTCAATGTTGCAAGTTGTTTTGCTACTGCTAACACTGTGTGCAATAGAAATAGAACTGAACATGTCAGTCACTTGGTTGTATGACTGTACGACCTTACATTTGGGCTGATGGAGATGACCTCACCATCTGGAGGTATGAAGAGGTTGATGACTAGATCCTGGCACTACTAACAACATAGTTAGTGCTTGATGATCACTACAGAGAGAGAACATTCCATCATAGAAGTATATGTGCCAATGTTTACAAGTGAAGGTGCAAGCTTCTGCTTTCCTCTCTCCAGTAGCATATTTTTATTCACTTTTTGACAGTCATATAAGTGATTGATCATTCACTTCCTTCAATGTACTGTTGTAGCTTAGGTCAGAAACAGATGAATAGCTTTCAGATTGTCACGAGTAGGCTTTCCTCCAATTGCTGTAATGTCGTATCATAGGAAGTCAATATCAGATTCAACAAATATGCTTTCATCCTTGTTGAGCATCAGTAAAGTGAGTAAAATGAAAGCCACTGTTAACTGTTGATTGTTTCACTTTGGCTTTTCCATTGACATTGTCAAGTAGTTTGAGGATCACTTCAATGTCTGACATGACTAAAAAATTGATTTCTTGGAATGTACTAGATGCTGAAATTAGTCCAAAGGACATTTTGTGGTGCCAAAACACAATTTGCGAGTAACAAAAGCTGTAAAATATCAGTTTACTCCACGAGAGGTATCTGAGGCTAGCTACATCTCATCTCAAGTTTCATGATGACTACAGAGTAATGGAATGATGCAGATAGTTTTTGGATCATATGAAATGGATACTTGTCTAGAATGATTACTTTGTTAACAACCTTAAAGTTAACATATTGTTTAAGTTCACACATTGTTTAAGTTTACCTTTTTGCATTGCATGATTATTAGTTGTGATATCCAGGGGGATAAGGTGATTTGGATAACAACAGAGTTTATTGCTGAAAATATATTTCATGCATTCATTGGTTAGGACTGATAGTGAAACGCCTACAATCTTGGCTGAGCAAATATGCTTTTATGACTTGATTCCTTAGCATCCATGATGCTATACATTTGTATTTCACTGACAGGAATAGATTCCTTCATGCTTTGAAATGATGAAGTCTTTTTATTAAACAAACTGCATATCTTTATAAAGTGATCAATTTTTGAGAACAAATTACAGTTTTCCTTTAAACTGAATGTGCTGTTGGAAATCAATCAATAAGATTACAATATCGACATATTTTTGAAGTTATCTGACCATGATGGAGCAAGTATGGATGAATCTGAAGGGGTCACCTTGTCTGTAACTCTTCTATTTGTATTCCTTGAGCAAGCTGTTCTTGAGACTTAGCCAAGAAACATAAGATTCCACATTAGTGCAAGTCATTTTGAATCTTGCTGCAAAGCCAAGAGTTTTCTCACAGTATCTTATAAAATTTACTATTTAATTGCTGTTTGAGACATTGCAGCAAGAATCATGCCCTATTTCCACTCCATCTTATCATGCACAGATTTCAGATCAATGCTCTGAGCAGGGTCCTCCATTAGACCATTAGAGAGCTTTTGGCCATGCCATCTTTCAATGCCTGCTGCACATCCCCAGGCATCCTGCCAACTGAAAGCTGTGCTGCTCAACTGTGTTGGATATTAATAGAGATGGAGGAGAAGGGGAAGCTAGCACTATACTTTTCAAAGAGGGACCTGAAGGTCCTTGTGATTAGGATGGTGGTATTGACAAGAGTCAACTTTTCAGAGGACCAGCAGATGCCAAACACTTGTCAACCCTCTGCAGTGGTTACATAAACCAGGCTTCAGATACCATTACTACCAAGTAGCTGTAATGTCTTCTGCCCCTCATGTCCTACAAATGCATCCATCCTTTTAAGGATCTCCTGTCTCCCATAGACAGGAATTCCTCCACCTCCTAGGGTCATTATGAGGAAGCTGTGGAGGACTTGTTGTCTGAACTGCCTACCTGAACCCCTTTTCTCAGTACTCCCTTCCCCAAGTCCTCCTTCCACTATCCCCTTCCTCTGGCCCTCTTTACTGAAGCCCCTCTTTCCTTGAATCCCCCTTCCCGTGGCTCTCCTTCCCCCACCTCCCCCTTCCACAGCCATCTTTAACTCAAACTCCTTCACCTGGATTGTCCTTTGTTTTTATTAACCATGGTGATGGGATAACTGTGGTCTGCCTCCATGACCTGACCTGACCTGCCAGCACCAGCCCTCACCTGCCCAAACCCCTGAGTGGTAGATATACCTGATCCAAACAAGGGCTTTTGCCCAAAACATCAATTTTTCTGCTCCTCGGATGCTGCCTGACCTGCTGTGCTTTTCCGGCACCACTCTAATCTCTGAACCACAACAGCTGACTCAGCATAGACAAAGGACATCAATTTTTCTGCTCCTCAGATGCTGCCTGACCTGCTGTGCTTTTCCGGCACCACTCTAATCTCTGAACCACAACAGCTGACTCAGCATAGACAAAGGACTGACTTTGAACTGCTCCACTCAGCATGGAGGCATGGTCTCAATAAAGTACCATCAAACTGGATGCCTGCCCATGGCAGAAGCCCAGGACTGGTATGGGAGTTTGTTCCTGGCTAACGATACTGAACCCCCCTGACTGACAGATGCCTCAATGGACTTTGCTGCAGACTACTACCCTCACACTTTCAGACTTGTTACCCTGTTTTGTGCAGATGTTATCTGTATATGTGGAGTGGACACGGGGGACCTTTGGCACTAGACTGACATGGTACTCTGACGAGATGAATGGGACTGAGAACTGCTGCACAGCATGGCCACTTACCTTTCTGACCATGGTGGAGTGGGGCAGGGCTGGACATGCATACTGAGGCCATGCTGGTAGGCACCAGGCAAATACGTGCTGAAAGAGCAAGGGAACAACTCTGGTTGACAGTCTGGTCTGTGCTGTATGATAGGTTCCTTTTCCTGTACCTGTACCTGATGCAGCCTTACAGTGCTAGCTGCTGGTATGCCCTCGTCGAGAAGTCTGCCCTGGCAGGGCATGCTACCAGCGCATAGAGGATGCCAGAATGTTGGCAATGGCTCCAGGAGAGTGCAGTCTCATTGTCTGTGGCAGAAGATTAAGGTGCTGTGGATCTATTCTGCAGTTTGTCCTTGGCCAACAGGAATCTCCAAGAACAAGCAGCATGTTGAACTGCCAAGAACTTACGCTGGTTTCCCTATTGAAATTTCGCAATATCTGGTTTATATGATGAGTTTGGTAGGAACACAACCTGTGGCAAGTTGGGCTGTAACAAGCCCTTTATCAAGCAATAAAGAGTATCAATGAGGAGCAATGATGCTCTTTATTGCTTGATAAAGAGAATCTCACCACACCTTAACATGAGGAGTTGTGACAAGATGCTCTTGACATCGGGTTGACCATTGTGCTTGATTCTTCCACACATCTCGTTATAGCCTATGCTAGTTAAATCCAGCCCCTGTGTCTGATAGTGCATTTTTGTGTAACCATCTCAAATCAAACAGGGTGTATCGGATCTGGTCTGTCACAGTGATGGCTTTTTTCAATGTTAAATTATTATCCATAATGAGGAGGCCTTCTATCATTTGTGGAATTGAGGTTTTTTTAAATCAGTTTGTCACAAAATAGCCCATTGATTATTTTGCCAACTTTAAATATGGAAGCCAACTGTCACAAAGCAGTTTTATCAGCTCACAATTTCCTTGGCATCTATGGCACTATGCATATCATTCGAGCATTACACTTTTCTTTGGTCCAAAAGATTTTGCGAGAGCACTTACTGCCATACTAAACATAGATGTGGCTTCTGTGAGCTGCTTGAATACATGCTGCCCTTCAGGCAGTGGATGGCTTTCACCATCTTGCAGGTGGCTGCTACCTTGTATCCTCCCTAACTGTAGTGCAAGTAGGTTTTGAAATCAATCAGTTCCATGGCAGAGGTGGATACATGGGTGAACAAAAGGTGCTTCAGCTAGTAACTTATACTTTTCTCCTTCTTCTTCACCATTTATTGGTGTTTTTGCCTGAGATTTACGCAGCGATAACATGCTCCAGGTTCTATGAGCGATCAGGAATGTCTTACAGAATTTTGTGAAATGAATGCAGCTTCTAGTTTACTTAGCCTCTACCATCACTGTCTCATAGCTTCAGACTGCATCTTGTAAACATACCTGTTGCCAAAGCAACTTGGATTCCCTCAGTGAACTATGATACACCACTAATACCAGCTTAATTTCAGATTTTTTCTCTCTAACCAGTCCCATAGGTATGACTAATAGCACGCCGCAGAGAATAGTTAACCGGCACACAATCAAACACTGAACAACAGAGAAGGCTAAACCACTGTTGTGTGGTTTGTCTACTACAGGACTGCACAATGATTCTTAAACTATGTTCTATTGACTGGAAAATCTATACACTCCATGCAATGAATTAAGCTTCCAGCTGCAAGCACCTGACTCTAAAGCATCAAAATGTGTATTATCTTTGTGGTGCTGAAATGTTTTATTAAATAAAATCAGTATCTCCAAGTTTTAAAGTGAAACAGTGTGTGACAAAATATCTTAATATTTGCATAGTAGTGTGCATCATTTTCCATCAAAAAACTCAGAGCAGTCACATACAGTCAGTGATTACAGGACAATAAAAAGAAACGAATTGCCAAATGTAGCTTCTGCTTAAAACTATCCATGATTCTTGTAAGAATCTCTTAATTTACTGTACTGAGACTGCCATGAAGAAAATTCTTTTCAATGCAATATATACAATTTTGTAATAAGATCATCATACACATTTCAAAATGACTGTTTTTTGCAAGTTTTGAATCATATTACCCAGTTGGATGGGTCACATGAATACTTCCACTTCCAGAAGATAGATTAAGGCCAGTCAAACTATCTGGTATCTAAAATGAATGAAGTTTGTGTTATCTTGGGAACTAAATAGTAAATTAAATGGCAGTATGTGCTTGATCATACTTGGAAAACATGGAACTTTGCTCAACAAGACAGAAGATGGAATAATTGGGTAATTTGATTCATAGGAGGAGAAAGTGAGGTCTGCAGATGCTGGAGATCAGAGCTGAAAATGTGTTGCTGGAAAAGCTCAGCAGGTCAGGCAGCATCCAAGGAACAGGAGAATCGATGTTTCTGGCATAGGCCCTTCTTCAGGAATGAGGAAAGTGTGTCCAGCAGGCTAAGATAAAAGGTAGGGAGGAGGGACTTGGGGGAGGGGCATTGGAAATGCAATACGTGGAAGGAGGTCAAGGTGAGGGTGATAGGCCGGAGTGGGGTGGGGGCAGAGAGGTCAGGAAGAAGATTGCAGGTTAGGAAG
>NC_057729.1:30982674-31004914 GCF_004010195.1 Chiloscyllium plagiosum
GCGGTTGCAGAGGAAGGTGCCGGGAGTGGAGGTTGGGTTGGTGGGGGGTGTGGACCTGACGAGGGAGTCACGGAGGGAGTGATATTTTCGGAACGCTGATAGGGGAGGGGAGGGAAATATATCCCTGGTGGTGGGGTCTGTTAGGAGGTCGCGGAAATGACGGTGGATGATATGCTGTACATGGAGATTGGTGGGGTGGTAGGTGAGGACCAGTGGAGCTCTGTCCTGGTGGCGATTGGAGGAGCAGAGCTCAAGGGCAGAGGAGCGGGAAGTGGAAGAGATGCGGTGGAGGGCATCGTCGACCACCTCTGGGGGGAAATTGCGGTCCTTGAAGAAGGAGGCCATTTGGGTTGTATGGTTTTGGAACTGGTCCTCCTGGGAGCAGATGTGGCGATTGATTCATATTGATTCATATTGATTCATATCCTTCTCAATTTTGGGGTTATTTTCTAACTTTCAATGAACTGACAACATGTCAACTAGTCTAAAGAGAAGATGGTCAGCCTACTCTTCCTGTGCTGTTATTAACTATTAAGGAATATCAGGTAGCAACTCAGAAAGAACCTCCTTCTGTAATACCTAAACCAAAACAGAAAATGCTGGCAATACCTAGCCAGTCAATCTGTTTCCATGACAAGAGAAACTGAGTTGTAGAGTCATAGAGTCATAGAGATGTACAGCATGGAAACAGACCCTTCGGTCCAACCCGTCCATGCCGACCAGATATCCCAACCCAATCTAATCTCACCTGCCAGCACCCAGCCCATATCCATCCAAACCCTTTCTATTCATATATCCATCCAGATGCCTCTTAAATGTTGCAATTGTACCAGCCTCCACCACTTCCTCTGGCAGCTCATTCCATACGCGTACCACCCTCTGTGTGAAAAAGTTGTCCTGTAGGTCCCTTTTATGTCTTTCCCCTCTCACCCTAAACCTATGCCCTCTAGTTCTGGACTCCATAAGTACTGGAAAAATTACAGATGTAGTAGGATATAAACAAGTGTAGAAGTAAAGAAATTGAAAGTAGCAAAGAACAAAATGAAAGCCTCTCATAGGGTAGAAAGCAAAGGAAAGAAATTGTCACAAGGATTGGTAGTACAAGGCAAAATGGGATGGTAATAAACTCATTAACAACTAAAAGATGGATGCAGAGGAAGAGTAAGTGGACATTGCAAAGGCAGAAACAACTGTTGCTGTACAAAAGAATGGCAGCAAAGCGCATAAACTCACTATTGAATCCAGTAGGCTGTAAAAATGCAAAAAATATAGGATGCCATTCCTTGAGTTTACTTTGAGCTTCATTTGCACTTTGTTGTGGGAGGCTATGGTCAGAAGGTTTAGAGTGGGAATGCAGTAGAGGATTAAAATGACAGGCAAGCAGGTTTAGGCTCAGACTTGTGGACAGTGAGCTCAACTGCATTTGGCCTCCTTAATGTTAAAAAGACAACAATGTGAGCTGTAATTACCACATACTAAATAGAAGACAATACAAATAAATCACTATTTTACTTCAAAGAAATTGTTTGGGTCACTGGAACATGGAAAAGAAGAAGGCAACAAGGTAGTTCTTTCACCTCCAGAACTTGCTATTGATGGGGAGTTGGTGTTGTTTGGACTGAAAGGAAGAGGACAGATCAGTGAATCAGGAAGAGGACAGACCAGTGAATCAGGAAGAGGACAGACCCCAGAGAGTACTAAAAGGTGAAACAAAAATATATTCATTGAGCGTATCATGTTGGATAGGGCAGAATTGGCAGGGGATGATCTGTTTAATGCAGACATCAGTGGAATAAGAGGTGAGGAGAATGGAAATTCTATTTTGTTTTTTTTGGAGGGAAGAGCTCTGTAGCCAAAATTTAAATTCTCCCATCAATGCCTACAAGTAATTCTTTGGTTTAAATATAAAATTGACTTTTTGTGCACAAACTGTTGAAGCTTGTTCATTGTCCAAAATTTAGTCAATCATTTAATATCTTTCAGATGTTCTTTAAATTCATTTTTAGCGAAGAATCATGCCCCTGACTGTTTTGTTTAAAAGCATCAAATGCAGCACATCGCTTTCTGTTTTCCAAAATGGAACTCCCTGGTTTAACCCTGTTGGCATGTGATTATATTACTATGATTGGGGATAATAAAACCCTTTCTTTCCTCCTGCATTTCTATTTTGTAAATCCCACAATAGCTTGCACTTTAAAGGTTTAACTTATTTACAAACCATATTTTTGGGATAATTTTGTTTGCATAGGACTAAAGTGAAGTGCACATAGAGAAGTACGAATAATATACAAAATGATTGGCTCACAAGGTTCATATGTGTTAGTTTTAAGGTATAAAGCCCCTTCCTTTCCTTAATGAGCAGTGCTTCCTATTTTCGCCCAGCTACATTTGATGCTGAGTAGCTGACAATGATAGACCCATAATATATGCCTGTGCCTTCAGCTGCATGGCTGACAACAGACAGAGGTAAGAATAAAATGCCTAGATCTCATGCAAACAACTGATTTCAAATCATACTGAAAAATAATTGGAGCCCAGAGCCTTGAAGATAAATTCAGTATATGATTTCAATACTCAAGACAACTTACAACATGAGTCCGGGCTTAGCCATCATTCATGAAGCATCTAGATTACATTGACAAAAAAAAACTGACTACATCCCAAATGGGTTAGCTTTCACTGAACAAAATAGCACCCAAAATACCAATTTTATTTTGAGAAACAAATACCTTTTGCTTTCAAATGGAAACAAATTGCTTTTTCTGTGGGTGTAATATGCTCTATGCAATAAAACCATATCCAACAATTGCTACTATAAAAATGTTTATAATTTTCACAACTAAGGTTACTAATTTAAACAAAAATGAAACATAAACTGACTGACAGTCCAGCTTGCATTATTAGGAAAAGATTATGGACAAACAGGAGAGGTGGTCTGGCAGAGGGAGAGGCAAGTCATCCATCTCAGAACATTGGTAATTTTCCATTCTTTAGCAAATTAATATGCCTAGCCTTGCTGTAAATAACCCCAGCTGAGCACTCCCACAATAGGTTCGTAGCTGATGGAAAAGGTATAAATAACAGACATTGAGTAATTCATTTTTAACACATGGGCAAGTACAAAAAAACATTACTTGAAAGAGAAGTGTTGGACATAATCTTGTGATAATGGCACATCATATATTATTATTGCTATTTGGAAACTTGGATTTTGAAATGGACAGAATCATATATAGCTTTACATTTCAAAGAATCCCAACAGTGTAGAAGCAGGCCATTTGGCCCATCAAGTCCACACTGACCCTTCAAAGAGCATCCCATCCAGACCCAGCCCTCCACCCTAATCCTGTAGGTCTGCATTTCCCATGGTTACTCCACCTGGGCTGCACATCCCTGGACACCATGGACAATTTAGCACGGCCAATCCACCTACCCGGCACATCTTTGGACTGTTGAGGGAAACCAGAGCACCAAAGGAAACCCACGCAGGCACAGGGAGAATGTGCAAAGTCCACACAGAGAGTCACCCAAGGATGGAATCAAACCCAGGTCATGGGGATGTGAGGAAGCAGTGCCAACCACTGAGCAACAATGCTGCCTCAGTTTGGTTTGTATTTCTATATTGTGTGTGTTTAAGAAGGAGAATAAAGGGCTGGATGTTCCCCTTTCCAGTAATAGAGCTTGGTGAATGAGATTCATGGTGCCTGGTCCACCATGGCTCACAGTGTAATCTCGTATAATCTTCTTATTATTTATGCAATCAGGCTCTTCTGTCTCCCTACATGGGGAATTGAGTAACAGGAAAGGCAGAAGTGCCACTGGGACTACATTTAATGCTCAGCTGCATATCACTTCAGCTAGAAATTCCTCTCATGCGGTACTGCTCGACCATTATCACTGAGAAACCTGGCTCAGACAGAAAAGCTCACACTCCACTTCATGCGTAATGACCCAGAACCTCCCAGAGATGGGGTGGTGGAAAGGAGGGGTGCCCATTTTCCTACTGGCTGCTACAGGTAGTCATGCACCAGACACAGTGAGTTTGGGCGATGAAATCAGCTGGCTCAGTCCTGTGTGTTGGATTAAAAGGATAAAACAGCAGTGCAGGAAGAAGATCAATGATCTTCTACACTCTGCAAGTTAGATGCCGTCATTTTCTCTCTGCTACCTCACATTTAAAGAGCCCCAATCACTGACTCTGCCACTCCCTATGTCTTTCACTGAGGCTTGTGGACTACCATGCTCATTATTGTATGTATCATGTTCACTCAATAGCTCTCACCCACCTCCTTCTCTCCAACACATGAGTCTTCCTGCTGCTTGTGCTTATATTCACTCTTTGGGATACCTCAACACTTTCCTATTCACAGATCATCACTAACACCTATCCCACTGACTTCCATCATACTCATTCTCTCCCTTCATCTTGTTGCAGAAGAAACAATTAGGAAAAACTGCTGCTTTGATTCTGAGTGTTCTGGTAGTCTTTTTTCATCTTTATTGTGCAGTTCGGATTGGGTGGAAGATGGTGCGCTATCTAGGTCATTCTCCTGAAAACTAGTTACAGTCTCTACCTGAAATTCAAGATTTCTCCACACTGCACCCCGCCCCCCCCCCATGACTCTTCGTATATCCTTTTGTGTCATTGTCCCAGTTAATCTTATTAGCTGTAAGGCTCCCTACTTTCTGATCTAATCCTGTTATCTAGCTATCAATACTTCTCAGCTCCTGCCTATCACATAGCCAAGCTCACTATCATAATCCAGTGTTGCACATTGAAGCAAGGGTGGTAATGACTTCAAAAACCCTCCACAAGCTGTATCCCATGCCCTGGCATTCTATATTATATCCCACCATTCTAACCAGAGTTGACCCCTCTGCACAGTCTTCTCCTCTGTGTTCCAGCATTATGGTATTGGATCATGGTCAGTCCTGCAGGTCAAGTTCAACCAGTCCCCCAAAAAAAGTTATTATTTCCCACTTCCTTAACCCAGCATCGGCTGCTCCTGATACTTGCCCTCACCCCACTTAATGTCTCCTGCCCAAATCCCAGGACTGACTGCAGCCCAGCCCTGGCCTGACCTGTAAGGAGAGCCTTGACTGTTGATGACTCAGACCCCTGTATGATGCCTCGACCACTCCCTGTTAATTTATTCATTTATTACTAACAAATAATAAAATTTGTTATTCTGGGACTGGTTGAACTTTACCTGCAAGACTGACCATGGCCCAATACCAGACTGGAGAGACATGGATCCCCAGATCACACAAACAATCAAATGACCTTGGTCAACCCCTGAACTGAGATTGGATTGCTTATGACTGACCATGGGGCCACCCCTGACTGACTATTGTTCGCTTTTATTCAGCTCAGGACTACTCCCCCTAGCCTTAAGTACGTGGTCATTATGTTGAAGCACATACAGTGCATTTGCTGTGTAAGTTGCTGGCTCATGATGTCGGTGTGACACTGACTTAGCATGGTGTTGTATAGCAACATGCCCACCCTTTGGTTGTTCATTGCTGGCAAGCATGACAGGCTTTCTGTCAGCACCAAAATGGAAGCCAAAGCAATGATGCTGTGAGCCTGTAAGTTTGACTGAAGCAATCATGCACCAAAAGGTGTGGACGGTAGTGTTATGGACTAGGCCAGACCACTCGAAACAATCTTAAGCAGGCAGCCCAGACCATAACTTTGCAATTTGTTTTTGTAAGTGTATAGCGAAATTCACCCGGAGTAAGTTAGCGAGGTTGGCTACCAGGTTTTAAAACAGACAAAAATTTATTCACAAAATTACACAATGAAACGCAAAGAACAGAATAAAGAACTCCTACAGAACTCAGTCTATCCAAACTAGACTTAATTATGCTTTTCTGAATATGCACAACAGTCCCATTAAGCAAACCACCTTAAAACACAATTAAAAAAAAGGAACAGATGCTTACATGTTGAAGTTAGAAGGGCAAAAAGAGAGAGAGAGTTTCCACACAGCTGACTTTTGAACTCCTAACTAGTTCTGGACTGAACTGCTCAGCTAGAGAGCTGACCACTCCCCTTTCATTGCACAGGTCACTTCTAAAACATGACCACTTTGACCTGAAGTCTCATATAAACAAAAAGGCCTCTCAATGCTCTATAATCTCTGCACCAAACAAGTCTAATGGGAACCAGGAGAGTTTTATTACCCCTCTGAAAAAAAACAAGAACACAGTATCCTTGAGAAAAGGAACAGTTTTTAGAAAAAATGGACCAGCTTTGTGACACCTCCTCCCTTAAAAAAGAATGAACCATCAGATCCAAAAGAAGGCTTCATTTTTAAAACCCTTCGAAAACAAACTGGGTAGTAGTCCAAAACACACACATACACTATACTAACTATAAACATGCAAACATGCACAACCACATGCAAATTCAGGCTGTGGCACACCACCACTGAACACCTCCACATCTCATTCGAGTCTCAATAATGCATCAGCAGTCACGTTTTCGCTACCTGCATCTCCATCTAAACAGTCTGGCATTTCTGTCCTAAATTTTTTCCACAAATGTCAATGGATTATGCTCAGTGTATATGATTATCTCAGATGCATTGCTGGCAATATAAGCACTGAAATGTTGTAATGCCAACACCAAGGTTAAAGTCTCTTTTTCCATTGTTGAATATTTCTGTTGATGAACATTCAACTTCCTGGAAAAATACCCGATGGATCTTTCTACTCCCTCATCGTCCTCCTGCAGGAGCACTGCACCGACACCCACATCACTGGCATCGATAGCCACCTTGAAAGGCTTCGTGTAATTCCGGCATGGCTAATACTGGGGCAGTGAGTATCACAGTTTTCAGGCTGTCAAATGCCCTTTGACAGTCCGCTGTCCACTGAAACTTCTTGCCCTTTTATTAACAATTCAGTGAGTGGAGCAGCCACACTGCTAAAGTTCAGCATAAACTTTCAGTAAAATCCATTCAATCCCAGGAACCGTAATACTGCTTTTTATTGACGGTATGGGAAATGGCCAGTAGCCTCTGAGCAAGTCCAACTGAGAAATGTACATTGCTCGTCCCACTTTCCCGACACAGTCCTCCAACTGTGGAATTGGATATCCATCAGTCTTTCTAACGGCGTTGACTTTGCAACAGTCCACACATAACCATTGGGTACCATCTGGCTTTGGCACCATGACTATGGGTGTGCTCCAATCACTGTAAATCACATCTTGGAGCATGTGATCTATCTCCTTCTAAACCTATGCCAACTTTAGAGGGTTATGCCTGTAAGGATGTTGCTTAATCGGAACAGCATCTCCTATCTCTACATCATGCACAATTAGGTTAGTACTTCCCAGTTTATTTCCGCATTTCTCCCCATTTGATAGCAATAATTCTTTCAGGTCATTTCAATTTTCTTGTGGAAGGTAATTCAGCAATTTATTCCAAATTTTGACAACTTCCTCATTGTCCAATTTGATTTGAGGAATGTCCAATTCAGAATCTGAACTTGGTTCTTCCTTCTGTGCTGTAATCATTAACACCTTCTCCTCTGGCTTTCCTTCCCTATCAAAATACCTTTTGAGCATATTCACATGACACACTCTGTGAGATTTCTTCCTGTCAGGAGTCCTTATCAATTAGTTCACCTCACTCAGTTTCCTCTCAATTTGATACGGTTCACTAAACCTTGCTTTTAAAGGCTCACCTGTTACTGGAAGTAACACCAATACCTTATCCTCAATTGCAAAATTGCAAATTTGTGATTTCTTGTCCGCTTCCTGTTTCATTGTTTGCTCTGATACCTTTAAATGCTGTCTAGCCAACTCTCCACTCTATTTAATCATTCTCTAAAATTTGACACATAGTCCAAATGGATGGTCTCTGAATTCTGACTTATTAATTTCTCCTTAATCAGTTTTAATGGTCCTCTTACTTCATGCCCAAACATTAATTCAAATGGACTGAATTTGATCGATTCATTCAGTGCATTTCTGATCGCAAAAAGTACAAACGGAACTCCCAATCTCCTGGATAATCTTGACCATCCACCCTCAACATGTCTTTAGTGTTTGATGCCATCACTTTAGCTCTCCCTGCGATTCTGGATGGTATGCAATAGATCTGAATTGCTTTATTCCCAAATTATCCATAACCTTCTTAAATAGTTTGGATGTGAAGTTTGATCCTTGATCTGACTGGATCTCTATTAGTAGTCCATATCTAGTAAAAAATGTAAGTAATTCTTCTACAACCCTTTTAGCTGTAATGTTGCGTAAAGGGATTGCCTCTGGAAATCTAATCGATGCATCCATTATTATTAATAAATACTTATTCCCATTTTTTGTTTGAGGTAGAGGTGCTATGCAATCAATCAATACACTTGTGAAAGATTCCTCAAATGCTGTAATATGTATTAAAGGTGCAGGTTTTATTACTGCCTGTGGTTTTCCGATTAGCTGACTTTTATGACACATCTGGCAAAATTCAACTACATCCTTATGTATTCCAGGCAAGTAAAAATGTCTTTGTATATTATCCTGTGCTTTTCTCATCCCTAAATGACTTCCAAGTGGTAGCTTATATGCCATTCACAGTACCTCCTACTGGCAAAAACAATTTGATGACACTCTGCCCATTTCTCATCTGCTTGATTGTGTGATGGTCTCCACTTCCTCATTAAGACATCATTTGTTAAGTAATAATGCACAGGGATGCATTCACTTTCCTTCTCTCTAAATGCCTTTTGGTACAACTGTTTTAAGTTCTCATCTTTCTGCTGTAATTCAATAAGCGTGGCAGAGCTAAAGATACTTGCATGTTTACCTAGTTGCTCCTGCTCTGTCCCACTTATCTGATCAAAAAATTCTCAGATAAAGCTATGTCAGCTTCCTTACCTATGCCTCTTGAACTCTCCTGCTTCAACTTGTGCCTCTGTGATCGTGACATCACACAATCTGGGAAAATTCCTGGATAAGCATCCTTCATTTCTTCAGTTGCCTTCATCTCCAATGGATTTTCAACTAGAGTAGGCAACACACCCACTGGTGAATCAGCTATATCATTTGCATGAACAAATTGTATTCCTGGAGCTGAAAGTTGGTCCAATACTCCTACCACAAATTCTCCACTCCTCTCTGGACTCGCTAGCCTCACTTCACATAACTGAGCACTTCTTGTCTCACCATGAATTCCTGCTACCAGTACCTTTTCTGGCAATAGTCCGTCAGGAGTACATATCTCCTCATCCTTCAGCATCATAGACTGAGAGGATCCTATGTCCCTTAATATTGTAACCTCTTTACCTGTTACCCCTGGCCTTTGTGAATAAACTTTACCCTTGCATGTATTTTTTTTAAGCAGATCTGGCACTTCCTCCTTAATCAACCGCTGATCATCTTGTACACTCTGAGGCAGCTGTCTAACTTCCCTTGTGCTTTTTGTTACTAGTTCAACAAAATTCACAGGCTTGTCCTGTTTTCCTACATCTGGCTTTCTCCTAGCCCACCAACATCATGATTTTGTGTGGCCACTTTATTACAATGAAAACACCAGATCTTTATAACTTCTTTGTCCCCCTCAAGGGTTTCTTTTTTTACCCTGTGCCAAGTTATCCTTATGATCTTCACTGCCTTTCCCTTTTCACGTGAGGATTTCTCTTTGCCCCCGTTTCTGACCCTCATGGACTGACCCTCATGGACTGATTCTGGAAGCCAAATTGTGTTTTATGGAGCAGTTCATAATCATCAACCACTTCAGCTGCTAACCTTGCCATTTTAATTCTCTGCTTTTCCACATGAGTTTGTAGTACTTCCTCACTGAGGTTACCTTCAGCCTTTACCTCCAGCCTTTTAAGATGACTTTCCTTTTTAAGATGTCAGTTTTTGAAGTCCAAAAGCTCTCTCTTTTTCTTTGTCTTCTGCTGCTCTCGCTTTCTTCTCTCTCTTTTTCCTTCTCTTCAGCTTTTAATCTTAACTCAAACTGTTTAATTTCTACTGCCTTTCCTTATCTCTCACTTTTAACTCAAGCTGTTTCACTTACAACTGAATTCTTGCCATCTTGATAGATTCTTATGGTTTCTCCGGCAAGTTTAAATGCTGAGCTATTGCTGTAATTATCTCTCCTTGCCTCACCGAAGCAGACAGTTCCAATTCCAGCTTGTCTGCTAATTCCTGCAGCTTGGTCTTATTCACATTTTGCAAAACATTAAAGTCACCGCATCCACTTCCAGAAAACTTTTGGCGACTGAAAGAGCCATTTCTATCCCAAGCTTTGTCTACCCAACCAAACCAACATCCGAAATAAAGAAACTAGCACCTACCACTTACTGTTTAAAATCCTTCTAAGAGCCCCCAATCTGTTATGGACGAGGCCAGACTGCTCAAAACATTCTTAAGCAAGCAGCCCAGACTATGACTTTGCTATTTGTTTTAGTAAGTGCACAGTGAAAACTACCCAGAGTAAGTTAGTGAGGTTGACTACCAGGTTTTAAAACAGACAAAAAAGTATTCACAAAATCACACAATGAAACACAAAAAATAAAATAAAGAACCCTTACAGAACTCAATGTCTCCAAACTAGCCTGAATTATGCCCTTCCAAATATACACAACAGTGCCATTAAGTAAACCCTCTTAAAACACAGCAAAAAAGGGACCAGATGCTAACATGTTGAAGTTAGAAGGGCAGAAAGAGAGAGAGAGTTTCCACACAGCTCACTGTTAAACTCCTAACTAGTTCTGGACTGAACTGCTCTGCTAGAGAGCTGACCACTCTTCTTTCGTTATACAGGTCACTTCTAAAACATGGCCACTTTGATCTGAAGTTTCATCAGTTTACATATAAACAAAATGGCCTCTCAATACCTTTTAATCTCCGGACCAAACCAGTTTATTGGAACTGAGAGAGTGTTATTATGCCTCTGAGCAAAATCAAGGACACAGTATCCTTGAGAAAAAGAACAGCTTTTCAAAAAAAGGGATCAGCTTTTTGACAGTGGAGACAAGCACTAATAAAGTGAACTAAAAGCTCTGTGATGCGTCCTATTCATGAGATGGATTTGTATCCTTTCGCACAGTGACTTGACAGGATATTATAATGTGTCATTGCCAACTGTAGAATCCCAGCTGTAGTACCTCTGGTACTACAATGGTGGGAAGAGGACCCTAAGCAGCCATTGATGGACCCCTTGAGAGCTTCAATTTGCCCATGGGCAAAGGGATGTCCTGTTGCTTTCCCTGTGCGAATAGAATTGCAGCATGGCAGGGAATGGCATTGCTTGCATTATGTTTGGTCATGGAAACTTTCCCCAATATCTACCAACCCATTACTGGGACTGTTGTCACATTCAGCCTACAAAATAGTATGAGAAGTAGATAAATAGTCATCAATCACAACAGGCAAAGAAGAGTCTCAATCTTCAAAAGCTCACCAAAGCCTTTCTAAAAATGGTATAATTTCAGCCTCATACTTTTATAATGAACAAAAATAATGACAATAATGGTTAATACTTGATAAAAATTAACTTTTAACACTTTTTCAAGTAATCCAATTGACATAATCTCAAAATCAGAAACTTGAGAGCTGCTCCACTCACTCCTTAAAAGCTTCACATTAACAGTTTCCATTTCAATAAACAAAAACAGAAATTGCTGGTCTGGCAGCACCTGTAGCCCTGTGACCCTTCTTTAGAATTGTTTATAGATAGGAAAAGGTTGCTTTATATGCTGAAGATGGGGCAGGGAGTGGGGGAAGGAGTAAAAGATAGGTGGAAATGGAGCCCAGAGAGAGAGAAAAACATTTTGGCACACAAAGGAATGAGTAAAGGTCAGGCTGGAAGAATCAATAGCTGACAATTGCATTAGTGGCTAACAATAGTTTAGTGGTGGTCACAGTCCCTATGATGACAAAGACTGATATGTGGGTGTTGGGTATGGACATAGGAGAAGGTGTTCAGGCTCTAAAATGATTGAACCCAATACTGAGCCGTGAGGGCTACAGGGTCGCTAGTCGGAAAATGAGTTTTAATTTCAGTAACGTTTGGATCTTAATATTAGTTTGTAAAATGTAAATAGGGTCGTATTATCAGACTTGCATATAAATGGCTGACAATTTGAATGACTAGGAATGTAGAGTGGCATTTAATGTTGCCTATACCAGCATCTTCTTCAGAGGGAAGGCCCTTCTAAATTAAGAGCGACTTTTTCTATTTTGTAGTTAGAATATGACATCAAGCTTTTTGAATGGTGCAATTGCCTGGGGCAAGGTACCTCATGCAATCATATGCTTCTCATCTCATTATCTGTACAAGAGAGATGTTACATGAATTACTCAGCGAATTGCAAAATGAACCATTGGAATGGCATTTGCATGAGAACAATAAGGGAAAATCCATAGTCTTAGTAATGGGGACCCTTCACCTCTGACATCCTTCTTAATTAGGATCCAAGTTATGCTCTCACAGAGGGTATGTTACACCCAGGATAAGCAGCCTGCACTCCATTTACTCTGCAATGCTGCATATATTGAAAAGACAGCTCCTTGTCACCAACCTGATAAGAGCTAATGGGCATGAACAAGAGAAGGACACTCCCACTAGATCCAAATTGCACCTGGACCTTCCAGCCAAAGGGTTCTGTTTAGAAGCAACTTTAAATAACGTAAGCCAGGTTAAAGGGTACCAGCCCCTTAAAGGAGCACTGCAACACCAATCAAACATTCAACTTTAAATTCACAAAATTCAAATTAAAATATTGCCTTGGAGACTAGCAATGTATTCCAGCATCTGCAGAGCCCACCAGCCATGGAAGGGTTTGAGTGTCCTAGTAGATAGCCCCTGCGCCCTCTCCAAGTACACCTGGGCACAGACATAATGGTGATAGACGAGCAAACAATCAGACCAAAAATTACCAAAATAAAGAAATATTATGGCATATTTCTAAGGTGAGTGGAATTTGAACATGTACCTTCTGACCTACAGAACACTACCACTGCACTACAAGACTAGAATTGAACCTGGACATTCTAGCTCACATGCAATTATTTTTATATCTACCTGTTTGGACCTGCTATGACACAACTCCAATGCAGTTGGCACTTGAACCAAAACCTTCTGGCACAGAGGCACTGATACTACCATTGTGCCACAAGATTCCCCTAGCCCAAGGTGTATTGGCATTTTGCTTTAGTGTGAATTGAAAGCAGACCTGTAGAATTATGTAACCATTAGACTCATAATCACAGAGGTAGTCCTCTAGTAAGCCCTGAACTTCAACTCTTTAAAAAACTTGCTCTTCCCATATAGCATGTTCCTGCTCGTGTGAAGGGAAAGGCTAGCAGGAGTAGGGAACACTGGATGACTAGAGATATTAAGGATCTGGTCAAGGAAAAGAAGGAGGCACATGTTAGGTATAGACACCTAGGGATCAAGTGAATCCCTTGAGGAATATAGGTAGTATAGGATACATTTAAAATAGAAATCAGGAAGACAAAAAGAGGACATGAGATAGCTTTGGCAGATAAGGGTAAGGAGAATTCAAAGGGATTCTCCAAGTATGTTAAGGGCAAAACAGTAACGAGGGGGAGATTAGGGCCCCTTAAAAATCAATGAGACCATCTATGTTCAGGACCACAGAAGATGGGTGAGATCTTATACAAATATTTTGCGTCAATATCCTCAATAAATATTTTGTGTCAGTATTTACTACAGAAAAAGACACGGAAGCTAGGGAACTCAGGAAAATAAATACTGATGCTTGAAAATCGTCCACATTACAGAAGAGGAGGTGCTGGAGATCTCAAAGTGTCTAAAGATAGATAAATACCTGGAATCTGATCAATTATATCCCAACACATTGCATGAAGCTAGGGAGAAAATTGCAGAGCACTAGTGAAAATATTCATATCATTGATTGCCACGGGTAAGGTACCAGAAGACTGGAAGGTGGTTAATGTTATGCCATTGTTTACGAAAGGCTGCAAAGGTGGAGGGTTGAGTTATAAGGAAAAGCTTGATAAGCTGAGACATTTTTCTCTCGGGTGCAGGAGGCTGAGGAGGTATCGAGAGGTTATACCCTCTATAAACCTCATACAGGTTTATAAAATCATGAAGGTCATAGATAAATTGAATAGCCAAGGTCTTTTCTCCAGGTAGGGGAGTCCAAAACTAGAGGGCAGCAGTTTAAGGAGAGATGGGAAAGATTTAAGAGTGACCTGAGGGGCAACCTTTTCACACAAAGGGTGGTGCTGAGATGGACCGAATGACCAGAGGGAGTGGTTGAGGTAAGTACAATTATAACATTTAAAAGAAATTGGACAGGTATATGGATAGGAAAGGTTTCAAGAGATATGAGCCAATTGCAGGTAAGTGGGACTACTTCCATTTAGGAGACCTGGTCGGCATGAACAAGTTGGGCCGAAGGGTCTGTTTCTGTACTGTATGATTCTAGATACTGTCTTATTGATATTGAAATGCAATTGCGCAGTTGATTTTCAGATTAATATTCATGTATTGCTTTTACATTCTGCCAGTGATCCACAAATTATGCCATATTCTTCACATGCCCCTGAGTGGAGATCCCTGTGCCTATTCGCCCTTCCTCCCCGCCATTTCAGTTGATTCCTTTTCCACGACCCTTAAAATCCTTGCTTTACACTGGGAAGCCTTGACTCTTGTAATCCTAATTCTCTGTTGGCCCTTCACCCTCACATATCAAGGTTAGAGTGAACATGGGCGGCACGGTGGCACAGTGGTTAGCACTGCTGCCTCACAGCGCCAGAGACCCGGGTTCAATTCCCGCCTCAGGCGACCGACTGTGTGGAGTTTGCACATTCTCCCCGTGTCAGTGTGGGTTTCCTCCGGGTGCTCCGGTTTCCTCCCACACTCCAAAAATGTGCAGGTTAGGTGAATTGGCCACGCTAAATTGCCTGTAGTGCTAGGTGCAAGGGTAAATGTAGGGGAATGGGTCTGGGTGGGTGCGCTTCGGCGGGTCGGTGTGGACTTGTTGGGCCGAAGGGCCTGTTTCCACACTGTAAGTAATCTAATCTAATGACATATCTTGATCTCCCCTTCCAAGACTCTGCAATCTCCTCCAATAATCTACCAGGTACCACTGTTACTGTCTAAAATTGTATTCTATCATTGTGCTCATTCCTTTAGCCAGCGCATAGAGGAAGGACAGTTCCCAGACTTTGACTGTCTACAACCTGAAGAACACCATGGACTGAGCCGAAGACCCCTTTGACACATGTGACCCACCCCGGTTTGACTATAGCCCATCCCCAGACAGACCTTGCAGGATAGCTGTTCAAGACTGTGGCCAATCCCTGGGACAGATTTCACAATTGGAACATGACCAAGTTGCCAGCAAGGCCTAGACTGATTTTTGTGACTGCCAAGACAGACAGTAGGTAAATCCTTAACTAAAACAGAGCCAATTCCTGGTCTTCAGTTGGACTATCTTCCTGACTGAATGTGACCAAGCCCACAGAGTAGAAACGGCCAAGCTTTTGGACCGACTGGAATCCACCTTTGCCCCACTAATGACACCACTCCCTTGCCTTTCCCAAATTGCCATGTTCTTTAAGGGCCTCACATGTTTGTCATACAAGCTGATGGTGCACACATCGTCTCTGATGTTGATGAGGCTCTGTGCTGTCGACTGCTATTTATCCTTCTACTTACAGATTTTCTCTTCACTCTTTCCTACAGACAGAAACTGCCTGCTTTCCTGCTACACTAAATTGCCACCTTTGAGAGTAAAGCTGCTATTTTTTATTCATTCACAGGATGTGGGTGGCACTGGCTTGGCCAACATTTATACCCCATCCCTAGTTTCCCTTGAGAAGGAGGTGGGGATCTGTGTTCTTTAGTTGCTGTAATCCGCTTGGTGTAGCTACACCCACAATGTGGTTAGGGAGTGAGTTCCAGTATTTTGACCATATGACACTGAAGGAATGTCTGCCTGACCAGGTCTGCTGGAAGAATGATTGGCATATGGCACTAAATCTGCTCTGGTACCCCTATCAATTCCACAAAAACACACGTATCTATGTGACAATTTGGAAAATGTCCAAAAAGTAGGAAAAAATCATCCCAGCCAATTATTGCCCTATCAGTCCACATATGATTATCTGTAAAGTGATGAAATGTGTCATCATCAAAACTATCAAGCAACACATGCTCTGAAATGATCTGCTCACTAATGCTCAGTCTGGGTTCTGCCAAGGCCACTCAGTCTCTGACCTCATTACAGCCTTGATCCAAATGTTGATAAAAGAGCTGTATTCCAAATGATGAGCCTGACTGCCAATGAAATCAAGGCAGTATTTTACCAAGAATAGCATCAAGGAAAATAAAGTAAATTGGGAATCAATGGGAATCAGGGAGGTCACTGACTGCTAGTTGGAGTCATACCTCATACAAACAAGATGATTGTGGTTGCTGAGCTCAATCACATCAGTCACAGACCATCACTGCAGGAATAAGTCAAGGTAGTGCCCTAGGTCCATCACCTTCAACTGCTTCATCATTGACCTTCCCTGGATAAGTGCAGAGGTGTGAATATCTGCTGATGATTGCACAAAGTCCAGCATCGTCCTGGATACTGAAGCAGTCCATTTAGATATGCTGCAACACCTGGACAGCATCCTGTTTTGGGCTGATGTGTCAAGTAACGTTCACATTGCACAAATGCCAGGCAATGACCATCTGCAATAAGAGAAAATCTAACCATTGCCCATGATGTTCAGTAAGCATTATCATCACTGAGTCCTCCACTATAACATCCTGGAGATTCCTATTGACCAGAAACTGAACTGAACCAGAAAATAGATACCACGGCTAGGTCTCAAACTCTGTCTCCATACTACTTGTTCATAAGCTACAGGAGTGTGAAGGAATACTTACCACTTCCTGAATGATTGCAGCTCCAAGAATATTCATTAAGTTTTACGCCATCCAAGAAAAAGTAGGCCACTTGATTGGCATCCCATCCATGCCTTCAACATTCACTCCCTTCAGCACCAATGCACAATAGCAGCAGTGTGTACCATCTCCAAGATGTACTGTAGTAACTCACCAAGCACTACCTCCCAAGCCTGTGACTTACTACTTTGAAAAACAAGGGCAGCAGATTCATGGGAACACTGCCTCCTGTGATTTCCCCCTCAAGCCAAATACCATTATAACTTGGAATTCTATCACCTTTCATTTATCTGTCACTGGTCCATTTTCTGCAACTCCATTCCTAACAGCACTGTGGGTGTGTACCATCAAATTGACTGCAGGTTCAAAGGAGCAACTCACCACCTCCTTCTCCACAATAGTTAATGATGAGCAATGAATGCTGCCACAACCAGCATTTCCTACATTCCTGTAACAAAGGAAAAACAGTAAACCACCAAAACCTTGTGGGCTTCAGCAAGGGATGTCATTGCTGATCTTGCTGAAGCTCATGGGATTAGGAGGAAGAGGCCTTCACTGTGGTTTGGGGACCCATATCCTGTTACCTCTCCAGAGGAGTGAGTGAATGCTGTTGTAAGCTAGATTTTCTTAGAAGAGGTTTCCACTGCCTTGATGGTCCTTTGTTGGACAACCTCATTAAAATATGAAATGAAATCCTCTCTGTTCCATTGACAACCTTTGGATCTTCACAGGCCCCGGTCAATCTCAATAGGTCAATGTTGAAGTCAACAGGTCAGCCCCATTTCCACATCTATTCATGAAATTCACTCGGTTGGACTTGCGTCTCCGGGTCTGAGTCAAGTTTGAGGCTATTTTGGCAGATTACCAACAAACATATAGTCAGAATCTCCAAAGGGTGACTAAGCAGGTTTCAATATACATGCTGCACAACTGAGTCTTTTAAGTTTTCATTCTTCACAGCTTTGCTTGCAATATTTCATTTTACAACTCTTGTAATCCTGCTGCTCTAGCTCGAATACACAGAGATTTTTTTTGGGTATAAGTTATTCATTCTGTCACAAGTAACCATCTCCACTGGTACAGATGTTTAGAATAGAGGGGCTGTGAAAGAACTATTTGGTAAACGATTCAGGGGAGGTTGAAAGGTACTGACTCAAATGGTAACCAGCAAAGTAGCAGAATGACTGTCTTGGAGGATTTTCGAACCACCAGTGAAGAACTCAGGAAGGCACAGTATGCCATATGGTATCATTTGTGGAAGAGACACAAATCACCCTAATTGCAGGAGATGATTTAAGAAGCAGCAATGAAATGTATCAAACTAACTTTACATTGACTACTAGTTCTTTGAAGAGGGAAACTATAGTTTTAACAGTAATTCTATGCTGAATTTGAGACTCTCGCAGAATTTATGTCAGTATTCTTTGTTAAATTTGCTTGCTTGAAAGTGTTGTAAATGTTATTTCCAGCATCCTCAAAAGGTTTGCCTGGAGACTAACACTGCTTCTCATTGTATCAAGGCTTTCTCCTGTTGTGTTGATGTCAGGGTGTTGCAGTTTAAATTCATTAGGTTCTCACTAGGTGAGTTAACTACCAAAGAGTTTCTTTCCTTACAAAAATTGCTTATAAATCTTTTGATCTAAGCCTGCAAAAGTTCTGATTAAAATTAAGTTTTTCACCAAGAAACCTACAGGGAAAGTGTAGGCTATGCAACCATATGTTTGCAATCTTGTGACAATGCACAATAAACTGAAATGATGTCTGCTGGAATTTTTTGCTCCTGAGAAGTATTCATTTTACCCAGTGCTGGTTGGGGTAGCCAAAATGTGCCCTAAGTTAATCACATTCTTATGTAGCATTAATAAGACTGAAATAGTATTACTCACTGGATAAAGTGCTAATACAGTATTAAATAAATTTAATTTTAATAAATACAAACTTCTATAACTTTATTCCAACTTGTTGTCTATTATTAATTGTTTTTCTAATGCTTTAGTTTCCTAAATAGCCTATATATACTTAAAACACAAAATTTGAATGCTTTCAAAGAGGGCATCAATTCGAAGTAAGAAAATACATTTTTGGAAATGAAAATTTAAAATGTTCTTTATTTTTAAATGAATCCTTACAATATTGCCAAAGAATGCATCCTAATGCTCAATGGACAAAGGTCTTTCTTTTGAATTAGTCAAGAATACTAATAATATTAATGGGTCTAGATATGGATTAATAAGTGTCACAACTAACCCTTTCATCAGCTAACTGCCTTACTGCAGATGCAGGAGTATCCATGCAGAGAGTGTCTATCATCTCCACCGCCGCTTACTGCATCAGATCTCCATACATCACTCATAACTTTAACACACTGAGCAAAATAATTTCAGATTATGCACTGTCTGCCACAGGCTGCATGAGGATTATTAAGGTCTGTGTTCAGATTATGTGGAATATTGATTATGGATTAATCATGGCAATTATAGGAAGTAAACAAGTAGGGAAGAAAAATTTTGAAGAGCAAGGAAGTGCGCTTCTACGGGCTCAATAGCTTCCTTCAGCACTGAACTGATTATCCTTTACTACTAATGGTTTTATATTATTCATTAGTAATTGGAAACATAATTCATTTTTTCTCCATCATGCTGATTGCTATCAAAATAAAGTCATCATTAAAACAAGTATATATCATCTGAAGAGAATCATTTTTGTTTAAAGCAGCACCTGAAAGTAAATTCACTGCAAGTGAATCTGGAGCTTGTTTCACAGCATTGAATAACTACATGTCCCACGTGTCAACTCGTGCCCCTCTTCTCTCTAAATGACTGTATATAATCTACATATTGTGAAGGCAAATAAGACATAATTCTTCTGTTGAGATTTCAGAGAAAACTAAATACCAGTGGATTGTTCTTTAGCCTAATACTGGGTTGTACTGACCTTCATATGCAAAAATTGTATTGCACTTTCAATTGCAGATCTTTTTTAGTAAGACTTTGAATAACATGGCAACTCCATAAAACGAACATACAAGTGAGAATTGTCAAGGTTATTTACTGTAACTTGGTGCAATAAAACACAATGAGCATTCACACACTGTTTCAAGTTGATTCACTTAATAGAAATGTTTTAATTTTCAACTATGGAGCAAAGCCCTTCCATCTAGACTAGAAATATTATAAGAATAGATTCTTCTGCTTAGATTGGAGTTATTCTGATAGACAAAATCTGGCTCATAAGACAAGTGGACAAATAACACAACAGTGCCAAACATGCTCTTGACATACAGTATTCAATAAACCATTTCAGCTACAATATTAAAACAATTAGTTCTTCCTTCATGATTATTAAAAGCTGATTGAATCTCACAACAATAAAAGCTGCTATACATATGTCAGCGCTTTTTTTTGTAATAACAACGTGGAGCGATCAATGTGCCCAATTTTCTTCAGACTAACATGCAAACAAAAACCCGGTGACATCAGTTTTTGTTGTTTATATAACTCACAAGCTGTTCGTGCACAGTAATAGATTTAATTACAAGATGATGTCAGCGGGCTCTGAAAGATGCTTGTCGTTGAAAACAAGAGGCTCAGCATTTTTAGGAAACAGTCTAATTTGATTCAGAAGTGATATTCCAAACAATAGTAATTTATTTTGCGTTTCCCCAGATGGCTTCAACTTCTCCTTATACATAACAGCACTCAGGCATTGTTTCCTTAATGTAACATTCGTTGATTTCACTGAATATTGTATGATTTCTTAAGACCTTTACACTGCAAAGTTACCGAAAGATCAGGTTTTATTGAGCACACAGTATCAAATTCCTATGAGACAACTCTGAAACAAATCTAACAATATTCACATTAGTTGAGTCACCATTCAGCCTTTTAGTGTGATCTATTCATGGCATAACCTCTTATTTGTTGTGTTTCAATGTCCAAGCCAAATGTATTGTTATGCCCTTGGATAAACTTCAGTGAATGATAAATTTAAAAAGGCAGAGCTAAAAATGTCCACATTGTCACCTTAGAGATTATTTTCTATCATCCTTCATTAAGGTTTGACAAAGAAAAGCCCCTGGCAATATAATAATGGTTCTGAAGTTAAAGGATGAAGCCCAGTATCAGTAATCCTTTATTATGTCTCTGTTACACTCCAGAAATTGACAAACTATACACATATGCTACATGCTTCACATTAAATCTAGTACTGATTTCTTCAATGTTGTTATTTTTCACTTGGATTAAGTTCCAAAATGTTTCCAGCTACCAAAACTTATAAAAAACAAATAAAAATATGTTTATTAGTGTAAGGGTGAGTTTAGTCAAAGCAGTATTTTAGTACAAATCAGCTGCAGAAAATTAGAAATTAATTATCAGAAAAATTATAATAACTCTGTCTGCTGATTATGTTGTTGTCACAGTTATCCCACAAGATTTTCTCCATATACTACCAGGAGAAAGTGAGGTCTGCAGATGCTGGAGATCAGAGCTGAAAATGTGTTGTTGGAACAGCGCAGCAGGTCAGGCAGCATCCAGGGAACAGGAGAATCGACGTTTCGGGCATAAGCCTGAAGAAGGGCTTATGCCCAAAACGTCGATTCTCCTGTTTCCTGGATGCTGCCTGACCTGCTGTGCTGTTCCAGCAACACATTTTCAGCTCCATATACTACCATCCAAACTGTGCCATTGAAAGAGTCCATGGAATGTTAAAGCATAGACAGCATTTTCTAAGTACAAGAATGGAAAAAGAATCTTGTTTTGGCCAAAATAGGATACTTTCATAATTACAGTCATCATACCTTTATCCATGCCTCACAATGATTTTTGTAACGTGCAGATGGACTGCTATTTGCCCTGTTTATCACATGCCTAAAGGAGCACTCAGTTGTACACTTGAAACCTTCTGGGTTCACAGCAGAATGAGAAGCAAGGAAAGCGAATGAATTGAGAATGTACTGAACAGATTGTCAAATTTCCAATGTCTATTGTCTTCAGAGGAGGGCTGCTTAGGAAATGGAGAACCACCATAGGAGAGTGCACCATTATTTCAATGGCAAAAGTGACGTTTGATTGTTTAATGAAGAAACCTAAAAGTACATAGAGTCAGAGAGTCATAGAGATGTACGGCATGGAAACAGACCAGATATCCCAACTCAATCTAGTCCCACCTGCCAGCACCCGGCCCATTTCCCTCCGAACCCTTCCTATTCATATACCCATCCAAATGCCTCTTAAATGTTGCAATTGTACCAGCCTCCACCACTTCCTCTGGCAGCTCATTCCATACCCTCTGTGTGAAAAAGTTGCCCCTTAGGTCTTTTTTATATCTTT
>NC_057729.1:31004974-31021764 GCF_004010195.1 Chiloscyllium plagiosum
TCAAATCCTCCAACCCTGGCAACATCCTTGTAAATCTTTTCTGAACCCTTTCAAGTTTCACAACATCTTTCCAATAAAAGGAGACCAGAATTGCATGCAATATTCCAACAGTGGCCTAACCAATGTCCTGTACAGCCCAACATGACCTCCCAACTCCTGTACTCAATACTCTGACCAATAAAGGAAAGCATACCAAACGCCTTCTTCACTATCCTATCTAAAGTGACTCCACATTCAAGGAGCTATGAACCTGCAGTCCAAGGTCACTTTGTTCAGCAACACTCCCTAGGACCTGACCATTAAGTGTATAAGTCCTACTAAGATTTTCTTTCCCCAAAATGCAGCACCTCGCATTTAACTGAATTAAACTCTATCTGCCACTCCTCAGCCCATTGGCCCATCTGATCAAGATCCTGTTGTAATCTGAGGTAATATTTTTTGCTGTCCACTACACCTCCAATTTTGGTGTCATCTGCAAACTTACTAACTATACCTCTTATGCTCATGTCCAAATCATTTATATAAATGAAGAAAAGAAGTGGACCCAGCACCGATCCTTGTGGCACTCCACTGGTCACAGGCCTCCAGTCTGAAAAACAACCCTCCACCACTACCCTCTGTCTTCTACCTTTCAGCTATATCCAAAAGGCTAGTTCTCCCTGTATTCCGTGAGATCTAACCTTGCTAACCAGTCTCCCTTGGGGAACCTTGTTGAACACCTTAGTCCATATAGATCACATCTACCACTCTGCCCTCATCAATCCTCTTTGTTACTTCTTTAAAAATCTCAATCAAGTTTGTGAGACATGATTTCCCACGCACAAAGCCATGTTAACTATACCTAATCAGTCCTTGCCTTTGCAAATACATTTATATCCTGTCCCTCAGGATTCCCTCCAACAACTTGCCCACCACCGATGTTAGGCTCACTGGTCTATAGTTCCATGGCTTGTCCTTGCAACCTTTCTTCAACAGTGGCACCACGTTAGCCAACCTCCAGTCTTCTGGCACCTCACTGGTGACAATCGCAGATACAAATATTTCAGTAAGAGGCCCAGCAATCACCTCCCTAGCCTCCCACAGAGTCCTAAGGTACACCTGATCAGGTCCTGGGGATTTATCCACCTTTGTGCATTTCAAGACATCCAGCACTTCCTCCTCTGTAATATGGACATTTTTCAAGATGTCACCATCTATTTCCCTTCATTTTTCATCTTCCATGTCCTTTTCCACAGTAAATACTGATGCAAAATACTCATTTAATATCTCGCCCATTTTCTGTGGCTCTACACAAAGGCCGCCTTGCTGATCTTTGATGAACCCTATTCTCTCCCTAGTTACCCTTTTGTCCTTAATGTATTTGTAAAAACCCTTTGGATACTCCTCAACGTTATCTGTCAAAGCTATCTCATGTCCCCTTTTTGCCCTCCTGACTTCCCTCTTAAGTATACTCCTACTGCCTTTATACTCTTCTAAGGATTCACTCGACCTATCCTGTCTATATCTTACATATGCTTCCTTCTTTTTCTTAACCAAACACTCAATTCTTTAGTCATCCAGCATTCCTTACACCTACCAGCCTTTCCTTTCACCCTAACAGGAATATATTTTCTCTGGACTCTCGTTATCTCATTTCTGAAGGCTTCCCATCTTCCAGCCATCCCTTTACCTGCAAACATTTGCCCCCAATCAGCTTTTGAAAGTTCTTGCCTAATACCATCAACATTGGCCTTTCTCCAATTTAGAACTTCAACTTTTAGATCTGGTCTATCTTTTTCTATCACTATTTTAAAACTAATAGAATTATGGTCGCTGGCCCCAAAGTGCTCCCCCACTGACACCTCAGTCACCTGCCCTGCCTTATTTCCAAAGAGTAAGTCAAGTTTTGCACCTTCTCTAGTAGGTATATCCACATACTGAATCATAAAACTTTATTGTACGCACTTAACAAATTCCTCTCCATCTGAACCCTTAACACTATGGCAATCCTAGTCTACGTTTGGAAAATTAAAATCCCCTACCATAACCCACCCTATTATTCTTATAGATAACTGAGATCGCCTTACAAGTTTGTTTCTCATTTTCCCTCTGACTATTAATGTGTCTCTAAACAATCCCAATACGGTGATCATTTCTTTCTTATTTCTCAGTTCCATCCAAATAACTTCCTTGGATGTTTTTCCGGGGATATCCTCCCTCAGTACAGCTGTAGTGCTATCCTTTATCAAAAACGCGACTCCCCCTCCTCTCTTGCCTCCCTTTCCATCCTTCCTGTAGCATTTGTATCCTGGAACATTAAGCAGCCAGTCCTGTCCATCCCTGAGCCATGTTTCTGTAATTGCTATGATATCCAAGTCCCATGTTTCTAACCATGCCCTGAGCTCATCTGCCTTCCCTGTTAGACCCCTTGCATTGAAATAAATGCAGTTCAATTTATCAGTCCTACCTTGTTCTCTGTTTTGACCTGCCTGTCCTGACTGTTTGACTCACTTCTGTTCTCAATTGTACAAGCCTCAGATTGATCTCTTTCCTCACTATCTCCCTGGGTCCCACTTCCCCCATCTTCGTAGTTTAAATCCTCCCGTGCAGCTCCAGCATATCTCCCTCTCCCTGCCAGTATATTAGTCCCCTTCCAATTTAGGTGCAATCCTTTCTTCTTATACAGGTCACTGTAATCCAGAAGAGATTCCAATGGTCCAAAATTGTGAATCCTTCTCCCATACACCAGCTTCTCAGCCATGCTTTCATCAGCTCTATCCTCCTATTCCTGCCCTTACTAGCTTCTAGCACCGGGAGTAATCCAGATATTACTACTCTTGAGGACTTCCTTTTTGAATTCCTGCCGAACCCTCTGTAATCTCCCTTCAGAATCTCAGCCTTTTCCCTTCCTATGTTGTTGGTTCCAATGCGTACAATGACCTCCTGCTGGCCCCTCTTCCCCTTGAGAACATTCTGCACCCTCTCTGAGACATCCTTGATCCTGGCACCAGGGAAGCAACACATCATTCTGATTTTTCACTGGTGGCCACAGAAACATCTGTCTGTACTTTGGACTAGAGAGTTCTCCGACACAATCGATCTCTTGGAACCTGTTGTACCCCTCGTTGCATTAGTGCCAGTCTCAAAACCAGAAACTTGACCGTTCGTGCTACATTCCCTTGAGAATCCATCACCCCTACATTTTCCAAAACAGCACACTTGGGGATAGCCACAGAAGACTCCTGCACTAACTGCCTACCTCTCTTACCTTTGCTGGAGTTAACCCATCTGTGTATCTGTGACTTTTCCCCCTTCCTATAACTGCCATCCATCACACCCCTTTGTTCTTGTAAATTCCTCATTGCCTCTAACTGTTTCTCCAACCAATCCATTCGATCTGATAGGATTCACAACCAACGGTATTTATTGCAGATGTAATCCTCAGTAACATGTAAACTCTCCCTAAACTCCCCCATCTGACAAAAAAAGCATATCACTCTAGTAAAAGCCATTTTTGCTCCTTCACAATCTACAGACCCAGAAAATAGTACCGTCTTATTCCTCTACAAAACACTGCTTCAGGTTAAATTAATACTTCTGGTTTATATTTTAAGTTTAATCAAGAGACATATCTCAATAAAACATATCATCAAGAAAGAATTAACTCTACTCACTACTGCAGACTTACTCTAAGGCCATGCTTAAATATTCACTTCTGTTTCTGTGTTATGACCTCTTCCAAACAGGTTCCTCCAAGATAATTTGTGAATTTCACTTTTTTTGTTCATTTTCGCAGATGCACTCCAATGTCCAGTAATACATGAATTCAAACAGCAAAGGCAGTACTGTGCAGGTTCATTACTCTGTCAGTTTCTTTCTCTCTCTCTCTCTCTCTCTCTCTCCTGCACTGACCTCATGATGTGCTTCCTTTGTCTGTTCGTCTCCCTTTTAAAACTGTTATTGTTTTAACTTTTCTTTTCCTCAAAGTTCAAAAAAATGCAACTGTATATAAAGCAGTAATTGCTACTCCTGGAATTTGAAGAAATCACCTCCAACACCTAAAATACCTCAAAAAAGTAACAGCTGTTACAGCCAGAAATTTTTCCCATCATCCATCTTGGATTACCCAGAATCTTGACGTAATTTTCTTATGCTCAACAATTTATTAGTGAATTTTTAAATTGTGGAAGTAAACAGCCTAATATTTCATGGGAGGCAGAAATAGATCAATGAAATGTAAGTTGTTACAGAAACACCTGCTCATAGATGTTCAGTTTGGGTTCTGTCAGGGCCATATGGCTTCAAACTATATTACAAGCTGTTCTAATAAGGACAAAAGATTGGCATTAAAGGCAAGAGACTGCCCTGGACATCAGAGCAGCATTGGACCAAGTGTTGCATCAAAGGGCATTGCCAATATTGAAATTAATGGAAATCCGAAGGAAAATTATTTACTGATTGAAGCCATATCTAGCACAAAGATGTTGGTGTCTGTTAGAGGCCAATTATCTGAGCCTCCGGACATTGCTTTGGGAGTCCTTCATAATAATACTCTCGGTCCAACATCTTCAGTTACTTTGTCAGTGATCTCCTCTCCATCATAAGATGGATAATGATTACACAGAGCTACCATTCTTGATTCCTTTGGTACGAAACAGCCTGTGCATGGATGCAACAAGACATGGACATTAAAATAAAGAAAAGAATTGCAGATACTTGAGATCTGAAACAGAAACAGAAATTGATGGAGAAATTCAGTAGGTCTGGCAGCATCTGTGAAAAGAAAGCAAAGTTAACATTTTGAGTCTAAAATGTTTCGAGTACAACCAAACTTTAAAAGTTAACTCTGATTTGTTTCCACAAATGATGTGATATCTACCGAGTCTCTCCAGAAATTTCTGTTTTTGTTTAAGACCTGAACACTGTTCAGTCTAAGGTTAATAAGTGGTAAATAACATTTATGACACACAAAGGGACACATATTTAACATTTGGGCAAACATGGAGGTGGATGTAAAAAAGACATTTCTACACAGTGAGTCATAATGATCTGGAACTCACAGCCTACAAGGATGATGAAAATGGAGTAAATTAAATATGATAAAAGAAAATGAATGTGAAGTTTGAGATGGTGATAGCACAAAAAAGACTGGTTACATTGCTCCACGAAAAGCTGGCATGGACTCAATGTGCTAAGTATGCTCTTTCTGTGCTATAATGACACTATGACAATACTGGATAATGACCTTTTCCAAAAGGAGAGAATCTGATCATGTTCTATGTTAAATGGTTTTACCATTTCTAAATCCCTTACCATTAACACACCGGGTGGTTAACATTGACCAGAAATTTCACTGGACCAGCTATATAATAACAGCTGGTTGCAAGAACAGGTCAGAGACTGGCAATTCAGTGGCAAATAGCTCATCACCTGACTCCTCAACTGTGTACACAAGCTGTGATGCACAAATCAGAAGTGAGATGAAATACTTTTGAATTTTCTTGATGAATGCAGCTCCAACAACACTCAAAACACTTAATGCCATCCAGGAAAGAGACTGATCAACATCCTGCCATTATTTTAGGCATGCATTGCTTCTGTAACTAGCCCACACTTGCAGCAATGTGGACATTTTATAAGATATATTGTAGCAACTTGTCAAGATTCTTTTGACAGCACTTTCCAAACCAATTACCTTTATCACCTAGAAGGATAAAGGCAGAAGATGTACAGAAACAGCATCAGCAGCAGATTTCCCCTCAAGTTGATACATCATCCTGATGTGGAGATATATCACCATTCATTCACTGTTGCTCGGTCAAAATCCTGGAACTGACTTCCACTAGTACTATAGGTGGCCCAACAACACTTGAACTGCAACGGCTCAAAGGGCATGATTCATTGCAATGCTTTCTAGGGAAATTAGGAATGCCAACAAATGCTGACCTTATCAGTGATCCTCATAACTCATGAAAAATTTCAATATGCAGAGTTCAATCTTATTTTCTCTGTCTTCTTCATTAATTCCCACATTCATTTAGCTGTGCAAGAACAATGGAGAGAAAGATGGTCAACAAATTTGGAATTAGCATTTGAATTCCAATATTTAGATTATGACTCCAAGAACTCAATATACAGTTACATTGAATTCAGAACCAACTTTGTAGAGATGGATGTATAGGAAATAAAGTCTCCACTCAAATACAAAGGAGATCTGACACACTTAACTGCTTATTCTTAGTTTTCAGTTCTTAAACTTAATCTGATTTTACATAACAATTAATCATCTATCAGATCAATACCCATTTCAGATTGAGGTGAAGGAGTAAGAGACAGTTTTTAGGATCTTAGTAGAGCAATCTATTTTTAAATAATGTTGATCATTAATAATCAGAGAATACGTGCTCTGTTTACTAGTCCTTTTGTTTTCAAGTTGCTATCTTTTTCTCTTTCATCTTCCTTTTTGTTTTAGCTCATCTCTGCGCCCTATTTTGTTTCTTCCTTTTAATATCCTTAGGATTGTTTTAATTATTTCATCTCAGAAATAATTTGATAATTTTAGAATAAAAATTTAAAATGCAACTCATTATGTGTGACAGACAGATAATTTATTATTATAAGTTGCATGCCGTACAAATAAAAATAATATCCAAACATGCCACTGAGCTATTAAGAAAATGGGTTGCAAACAAATCCTGATGCATGAAATGTGATAAGCAGGATGGTTATATTTGGAAAAAAAGACTTATAGATATTCACATTGACCAGTAGCTCTACTGAAATGGGATCTATGTTTAGAACTACATTCAAAAACATGGAACAATAGTAACAACATCAATGGTGTGCAATTTTAAACATTAATCACATTCTGTCAAGTCACCTCTACTGTTGTTAAGTTATGTAAAATTTATTGAGTTTTGTAGATAAATGGCAAGTCATTAATTCAACAGTAATATTTGTGTTTTAAATGTTTTTGTCTTTTGTTTAAAGGGTTGCAAATCATGAACAGAGGTTTTGCCCTCATATTGGGAGCATGTTTGGAAGAAGGGAGGCAAGTGCAAAATTCATGCTGCCAGCCAACATGCCAGCTTGCCAGCACTATCTCACCATCGACCATTTTCTCAGAAGTAGCATTAGGGTCAGAAAGGCTACACTCCTGAATGCAGCTTGACCCCAACAAAGGTGAATAATTGGCCCATTTAGATCAATTATCAAAAGAACTAGATCAGCCTGCCTGGAGATCAAACCCTAGCAGCAGCCCAGGGCACCAGTACTCCAGGCAAGTACTCTTCACTTGCAATGGCCACAGTTTGAATACAGACCATCATGTAGAGACTTTCCCCTCAAAGATGGTAGCTCAACTGTTAAGGGTTTCCTTTATGTTAAAATTTTCTGAAGTTGCTGTTGAGGCACCTGAGATTTATTTTCTTTCATTTGTTAATGGGATGTTAGCTTTACTGGTGAGGCTAGTATTTATTACCAAATGCTAACTGCCCTGAAGAACGTGATGCTAAGCTGCTGTCTGGATATCTGCAGTGCTGTTAGGAAAGGAGTTCCACGATTTTGACCCTGCAAGTAATGGAACAATGATATAGTTCCAAGGTAGGATGGTGAATGCCTTAGAGGTTGATCTTCTCATCTTTCTCACTCTGACCTGAAATGGAAGGCTCCTTCTAAGTTAAAGGAAATCTTGTTGTCCCTCAATCTTTGTTAGCTTGCCTGACATCCTTGTCTAGATGGTGGCCATACCCTCTGGCTACTAATCAGCCAATTCAGGGAAAATCACAGCTGCTTGATTGCCTCTCTTACAGTGCAGGATTCTGACCCTTATTGACACTAATTCTGCCTCATGTTTATAAATGTGTAATTCTGTGAACATCATGATTTGGAGATGCCGGTGTTGTCCTGCTGAAGGAGCAGCACTCCGAAAGCTAGTGCTTTCAAATAAACATGTTGGACTATTAACCTGGTGGTGTGTGTTTTTTTTAACTCTGTAAACACCATACAGGAAGAAATCATTAATTCCAGTTGAATCCATTTTCTAATCCCATACCCTTGTCACTTGAGTTATAATGCTGCCATGTCACCTACACTGCAAGAGCAATCAAACTTCAGAAGAACATGACTGGTTTCAAGTGTTTTGAAACATCCTGGGGTTATGAGAGCATGTCATAAATGGAAGTCCTTTTTTTTATTGAGGTCTCAAGGAAGATAATAGCTTTTATTTTCCTTTGAGAATTGAATTGCAAATGCTTTTAAGATTTTTAAATATTCACCAAATCCACCACCACAAAACAGCAGCTGCAAACATAATGTTGACCTATATTGACAACTCAGTTGTAAAATAGGGTCATATTTTTCAGTCCTTGTTAAATGCCCTCAGACAGATAAGGGAACGATGAGCAGGAAGTCAGCAGGGCCCGTGCTTCCTCCCTGCTGAGCAGATGACTGATGCAGAAGCAAATGACATGCGTATTGCTGAATATTTTCCAGGCCACACCTGCCCCTGCAGCTCCTGCGAAGAGTTTCTGGATCATATTTTAATCCACAGGAAGAAAAATCAAAGTGAAACAATTCCCTCATTGTTTTCAGCACCTTGCTTATGGACAGCTCCAGGCCGTCCTGACAGGGGTTAAATATAAATTGTGGATGGGTAAATATAAAAGAAGTAAAAATTATATCGTTTTACTTCTTCAAACACTTTTGATTAATTCACCAGCGTGCAAAAGCTTTCTAAACACAAGGATTTGTCCCTTTTTTTCTCTGTTGAACACTTGTCAGTTTAAGCTGTAGTATGAAAACTTAATTAGCATTTAGCAATTTGGCTTTAGCGTACATTATTCAATATCTATTGACATAGTTAAGAGATTAGTGTGAGGCTAGAAAATCTCATTTTAATGCAAATTTTATAGACCCAAGTTTGTATTTAGAAATATATTTTCATGAGTTCATATATTAACAACTTATTATGTAATCACTAAGAGTGGCGAATATCCTTCAGTGGAATTGTGCTTATTTTAGCTTAAGTTTTAATCAAAACATCTACTTTCTGCAGATAGTAGCATTATTACATCGATCAATTTTGAAGATGGCCAAAGGTTTCTATAATACAATGTGGAAATACAGAGTAAGGCAGAGTATGACAATGAGAATTTGGTATTATTTGCGTCATCATCTGGGTGCTAAAGGTCACCTCGTAGCGCCAATATGATGACCAAGGCATGGGAAAATATCTTTTGAGTAAATTGTGCCAAATACCATATTGGTGAGGAACTTTAGCATGTGCACAGTGAATTGCTGACACAAATATGCAGGGCAGGAAGATCATCACATTAATCAAAATACTTTGCTGCCAGTAGTGCCAATTTGGAGCTCAGTACTGCAGCTAATACCCTCTTTTAACTTTGTTCAGCTCAGCATACCCACCAGCACTATTTAAAAGGGTTGGTTAGTTGCTGATTGATGTCTTCTGTCTATTGCTTTAATTCTCCAAGTATTCGGGTATTTGGAATGATTGGTTTAGTTGTGGATGTCTACTGGATGTAGTGGGGCAGGTTTTGAAAGAGCTTGTTTGCAGACTTCAATCAGTGCTATAGTCTGCAAATCCTTTGCTTTGAGAGTGTCCTATCACAAATGTGATGTGTCACAAGCCAGATACACACAAACCAGAACCAGCACAGACTGTTGATGCCCTCCATCCTTCAATCCAATTTATCACCTGCCTCTGACAAAACTGCCTGCTCTGTCTGTGTCTCTCAGTGTTTTTTGAAGAACCCATTGATGGCAAAGACCATGGGTCCATCTTCTGCCTGGGTTGAGCAGGTGCCTGTCTCTGATGTTCCTCTGGCCAGTTGCTGAGATATGGCAGTGGTATGCTCACCAGCTTGTGCTCCTGAGTCAAATCCAGCTACAGTATTCACCGAGATGAATCTCTGAGCTGGGGGAGAGTATGGGTAAAAGTTCTACTGGTGCATCCTCTAAAGCTTGAATGGCTTCCTCCTCACAGGTGGAGGTGGAGCTAGGGTCTCCGATACAGGCGCCATTTCAGAGTTTTGCTAGGTGCTGTGTGTCTCTGCACAAGAAAAGGGAAGAAATTACTTATTTAAGAGGATTTAACTAGTAAAGATGAAGAATAAGTTAGTGTTCATAATAGTGGGAGAGCAGTGCAGCACAGTGGTACAGAGTCAGGAGTGAATTGCCTGAGAATCCTCAACATTGAGTCTGGATCCCATGTAGTTTCATGGCATCAAGTCAAACATGGCAAGGATATATCCCACTGGATACCACTTATCAAGCCCTTCCCCCTCAACTGATGAATCAGTACTCCATTTTGAACATCACTTGGGTGAAGCAGAGGGTGCGAAGAGGGAAGATTGGACTCTGAGTGAGGCACTTCATTGCCCATCACAAAATTTGGCTCCGTAATACCACTGATCTAATCCTAAAGTATTTAGCCGTCGGACTGGGTCTGCAGCAGGTAGCAAGGGATCAACAAAAGGGTCAGACATACTTGATATCATCCTCACCAATCAGCCTGCCACACTTGCATCTGTGCATGATAGCATCAGTAGGAGAGACTTTCATACTGATGTGAGGAGACAAAGTCCCACCTTCTCACTGAGAAGACCTGCCATCATATTGTTTGGCACTATCACAATGCTAGGCACAAGTGCGGACTGCAGATGCTGGAGATTAGAGTCAAAATTAGAATGATGCTGGAAAAACACAGCAGGTCAGGCAGCATCCTAGGAGCAGAAAAATCGATGTTTCAGGCTTTTGCCTGAAAAAAATAGATTTTCCTGCTCCTCAGATGCTGCCTGACCTGCTGTGCTTTTCCAGCACAACTCTAATCTTGACCACTATCATCATGCTAATTGGGATTGACTTTGAACAGACCTAGTAACTCAAAACTGCATTTCCTGGAGGCTGTCAACAGCAGCAGAATTGCAATCAATCACAAACTACAAAGTCAAGGCTCAATATATCCCCAATTCTAGCATTACTAGCAAACCCTGGGATCAACTCTGTTTCAATGAAAACTGCAAGACAGGATACCAGAAGTAGCATCAGTCATATTTAAAAATGAGATAACAACATTGTGAAGCTACAACATTGGACTACTTACATAACAAGCATCCTTGGGAGGAAGTGGTAGACAGAACTAATTGATTCCATAACCAACTGATTAGATCTAAGTTTTGCAATCTTTCACGTTAACTTGTGAACGCTGGTGAATCATAGAATCATATAACTATACAGTACAGAAGAGGCTTTCTGGTCCATCAAGTTTGTACCATCAAACATATACTACTATCTACACTGGTCCCATTTTCCCACACTAGGCCCACAGCTTTACTGGAAAATGGAACAATTCAATGGATTAGGAAGTTCCACAAATATCACCATCCTCAATGATGTGGAAGCCTAGTACCGATGTAAAAGAAAGGGCTGAAGCATTTGCAGTAATCTTCAGTCAGAAGTACTAGCGATTTATCAATTCTGGCCTTCTCCAAAGACTCCCAGCATCACAAGTTCCAGTCTTCAGCCAATTTGATTCACTTCACATGATATCAAGAAATGGCTGAAGGCACTGGATGCCACAATGATATGCACCCCAAGACTAGTGCTCCAGAATTTGCTATGCACCTAGCCAACCTGTTCCAGCATAGTTACAACACTGGTGTCTACCCAAAATTGTGAAAAATCATCCAGTTATGTCCTGTACACAAAAAGCAGGACAAATCCAACTGGCCAGTGACCGCTCCACCTATCTACTCTCAATCATAAGTAAAGTGATGGAAGGTGTCATCAACAATGCCATCAAGCAGCACCGTTGACACTCAGTTTGTGTTCCACCTAAGCTGCACAGCCCCGGCCTCGTTTTGGCTTGGTTCAAGCACAGGCAAAAAAACCTAAATTCCAGGCTTGAGATGAGATTGACTGCCCTTGACATAAAGGCCATGTTTTGCTTAACGAGCCCTGAAAAACTTAAGTCAATGAGGGTCAATATATCCAAGCATCTTCAGACCTTCATCAATGACCTTGCCTCAACCATAAGGTCGGATTTGGGAACATTCATTAATGATTGCACCACGTTCACCACCATTTGCAACTCATCAAATACTGAAGCAGCCTAGGGCCAAATGCAATAAAACCTAAACTATATCCAGGTTTGGACTGACAAGTGGCAGGTAACATCTGAGCTACACAAATGCCAGTCAATTACCATATCCAATAAGATAGAATCTGACTATCAACTCCTGACATTCAATCACATTACCATTCCTGAATCCACCACAATCAACATATGGGAATGGGTGTGTTACAGTTGACCATAAATTGAACTCATCCAGCCACATAAATATGTAAATGCTGTTGCGACTACAGCAGGTCAGGGGCTAGGAGTAGGCTAGATCTGCAGTGAGTATCTCACTGCTTAATTCCCTGAAACTTGTTCACCACCAACAAGGTACACGTCAGGACTGTGATACAATACTCAACACCAATATTCCCTGCAGCCACTCTAATAATCCATGAAATCAGCACTGGCATGCTGATCATGGTATTGACTTCCATTTCCAGATGTTGTTGCCATGCACAGGTCTCAGAGGTCCACTCAACTGGTATGGAGATTAGAGGGAACACTGCTTAGCACTTGCCTGGATGAGTGCAACACTCAAGAAGCTTGACACCATCGAGGATAAAGCAGCCTATTAGATTGGTGACACCTCCGCATGCATTCACTCCCTCCAAAACCAAGGTTTCTTAGACAGCACCTTCCAAACTCATGACCATTACCATCTAGAAGGGCAAGGGTAGCAGATAAATGGGATCACCAGTGCCTGAAAGTTACCCTCCAGGCCATTTATGATTCAAACTTGAAAATATATTACCATTCCGTTATAGTCACTGAATCAAAATCCTGGACCTCCCTCCCTCACAGCATTGTAAGTCTTTCCACAACAAATAGACTGCAGCAGTTCATGAAGGCAGATCATCATCATCTTCTCATGGTTAAGGCAGATGAGAATTAAATGCTGCCTTGGCCAATGACTCTTACATCCTATGAATGAAATGTAATTAAATAGTGAGTGGAATTAATGGTGCAGATGGTGGGATATGACACTTGAGAAATTATTCACTTGACTTTGGCCAGTTTTAGGAGGTAATTGAATATCTGGCCATGCTGCATTCAACATTTCAGAGTTTATTCCTTGACATGATGTTCATGGTCGTCAACCACAACTGCCTTCATGGCGTCTGCTTTGAGTGCTTCTGGATTCCTTTATCTAGCTTCTCAATGAGAAGCTCAAGTGCAGATAATAGGAGGCTATCCCCTGCCATATGGTGATGCTATTCAATGTTATTCAGGTAGGTGTCCTGTTCCAGCCACAGTACACATCTTCTTTAAAAACTATAGCTAGTCCCAAGGCAGTTAGCAGTTGCCAGATGCAGAAGTGAGCCAACAACACAAAGTTAGCATTTGTATTAATTGCAATCAGTAGGTGTGGATTAGTTATGCATTGCGACCCCCAGGATGTACATACATGCATCACGTTCAGCCATGAAAAATACCACAGGCAACTTACTCATGTTCTTGCCCAGTGACCACACAATTTCACTATTAGCAGTGTTTGTGGTAATATTTTGGTCCATTGCAGGTCACACTTTTCACTAGTAAGGGAACAATTAGACCAACAGTAATTTGTTATGTTAACTCTGAATACAATTATTTGAGTCAGCATGAATCGGGATTTGAACCTCCAGTTGAACATATTAAGGTTGCAGATATTTGCCAGATGGAGGAATGAATTGATGACACCAGGGCACTGATTCCTTAAGCTACATTGCCATTAAAAACAAATAAGGATGTTCTGCTATGTTGTACACAGAAAAATCAAAACATGGTAAAATGGCTGGAAAACATATTGTATCCATCAATCCCTTGCCATTCATATTTCAACTATTATTTATTGAAAATAGGTTAAAGAAAGAATTTTTTAAGCCTGAGCAAAGCAGTAGTTCATTTTTCCTTTCAGTGGTGAGATGGCAGCAGAGAGGACTATTATCTCCCTCTAGACTCATCTCTAACCTCATTCCATTCTCATGGATTCATCAACATTGATCATGCACCTGAAAGAATTCCTGTCACCAAGGGAAAACCTACAAGGGCTGAAGAGGAAATGAAGACAGTTCTGGGCATCAGAATTCTGCACAACCACAAAATTTGACAAGAGATTTAAAAAGTACAGAACAGATCAAAGAATTAAGGACCCTGTAGAATTATAGACCTTGTCAAAGACCAAGCCTGTAAAAATATCTGCATTGGGCCAAGGTTCTTAATTAGTACTTTGCATTGGTATTCACTTAGGAGAGGGACATGATGGATATTGAGGGTAGGGATAGATGTTTAATTACTTTAGGTCAAGTCAGCATAAAGAGGGAGGAAGTTTTGGGTATTTTAAAAGGCATTAAAAGGCACAAGTTCCCAGGTCCAAATGGGATCTATCCCAGGTTACTGAGGGAAGTGAGAGAGGAAATAGCTGGGGCTTTAACAAATATCTTTGCGGCATCCTTGAACACAGGTGAGGTCCCGGAGGACTGAGGAATTGCTAAGGTAGTCCCCTTGTTTAAGAAGGGTAGCAGGGATAAACCAAGTAATTATAGACCAGTGAGCCTGATATCAGTAATGGGAAACTGCTGGAGAAGATACTGAAGGATAGGAAGAAAATGGACTTATCAGTGATAGGTAATATAGTTTTGTGCAGGGATGGTCATGTCTTACCAACCTAATAGAATTCTTTGAGGAAGTGACAAAGTTAATTGATGAGGGAAGGGCTATAGATGGGATATACATGGATTTCAGTAAGGTGTTTGATAAGATTCCCCATGGTAGACTGATGGAAAAAGTGAAGTCACATGGAGTCAGGAGTGTACGAGCCAAATGGATAGAGAACTGGGTGGGCAGCAGAACACAGAGAGTAGTAATGGACGGGAGTTTCTGAAAATGGAGAACTGTCACCCGTGGTGTTCCACTGGGATCCATGTTGGTACCACTGTTGTTTCTGATATACATAAATGATCTGGAGGAAGGTATAGGTGGCCTGATTACCAAGTTTGCAGATGAAACTAAGATTGGTGGAGTAGTAGGTAGTGAAGGGGACTGTCAGAGAATACAGCTGAATATAGATAGATTGGAGAGTTGGGCGGAGAAATGGCAGATGGAGTTCAATCCAGGCAAATGCAAGATGATGCATTTTTGAAGATCCAATTCAAGAGCAAACTATATGGTAAATCGAAAAGCCCTGGGGAAAATTGATGTACAGAGAGATCTAGCTGTTCAGGTCCACTGTACCCTGAAGGTGGCAACGCAGGTCAATAGAGTGGCCAATAGGGCATATGGTATGCTTTCCTTCATCTGACAGAGTATTGAGTACAAGAATTGGCAGGTGATGTTACAGTTGTATAGGACTTTGGTTCAGCCACATTTGGAATACTGCGTACAGTTCTGGTCACCACATTACCAAAAGGATATGGATGCTTTGGAGAGGGTGCAGAGGAGGTTCACCAGGATGTTGCCTGGTATGGAGTGCACTAGCTATGAAGAGAGATTGAGTAGATTATGATATTTTTTCATTAGAAAGATGAAGGTTGAGAAGGGACCTGATTGAGATCTACAAAATCATGAGAGATCTTGACAGAGTGGATAGCAAAAAGCTTTTTCCCAGAGTGGGGGACTCAATTACTAGGCATCACGAGTTCAAGGGGAGAGGGGAACAGTTTAGTGGAGATATGTGTGGAAAGCACTTTATGCAGAGGGTGGTGGATGCCTGGAACACGTTGCCAGTGGAGATGGTAGAGGCGGACACGATAACATCATTAAAGATGTATCTAGACAGATACATGAATGGACAGGGAGCAGAGGATACAGATTCTTAGAAAATAGGCGACAGATTTAGATAGAAAATCTGGATCAGTGCAAGCTTGTAGGGCCGAAGAACCCGTTACTCTGCTGTAATTTGTTTTGTTCTCTTTGTTCTTTAAAAAGAATGCTTGTAATAGATGCTTTTTCACTACCTAAGGGTAAGTAGGGAGAGAATAGGGCGGCTCAAAGATCAGCAAGGTGGCCTTTGTGTGGAGCCGCAGAAAATGGGGGAGATACTAAATGAATATTTTGCATCAGTATTTACTGTGGAAAAGGATATAGAAGACATAGGCTGTAGGGAAATAGATGAAGACATCTTGCAAAATGTCCAGATTACAGAGGAGGAAGTACTGGATGTCTTGAAATGCATAAATGTGGATAAATCCCCAGGACCTGATCAGGTGTACCCGAGAACTCTGTGGGAAGCTAGAGAAGTGATTGCTGGGCTTCTTGCTGAGATATTTGTATCATCGATAGTCACAGATAAGGTGCCAGAAGACTGGAAGTTGGCAAACGTGGTGCCACTGTTTAAGAAGGGTGGTAAGGACAAGCCAGGGAACTATAGACCGGTGAGCCTGACTCAGTGGTGGGCAAATTGTTGGAGGGAATCCTGAGGGACAGGATGTACATGTATTTGGAAAGATAAGGAATGATGAGGGATAGTCAACATGGCTTTGTCTGTGGGAAATCATATGTCACAAACTTGATTGAGCTTTTTGAAGAAGTAACAAAGAGGATTGATGAGAGAAGAGCGGTAGATGTGATTTATTTGGACTTCAGTAAGGCATTCGACAAGGTGCCGCATGGGAGACTGATTAGCAAGGTTAGATCTCATGGAACACAGGGAGAACTAGCCATTTGGATACAGAACTGGCTCAAAGGTAGA
>NC_057729.1:31022123-31025199 GCF_004010195.1 Chiloscyllium plagiosum
CTGTTGGAATATTGCATGCAATTCTGGTCTCCTTCCCATTGGAAAGATGTTGTGAAACTTGAAAGGGTTCAGAAAAGATTTACAAGCATGTTGCCAGGGTTGGAGGATTTGAGCTATAGAGAGAGGCTGAACAGGCTGGGGCTGTTTTCCCTGGAGCATCGGAGGCTGATGAGTGTCCTTATAGAGGTTTACAAAATTATGAGGGGCATGGATAGGATAAATAGACAAAGTCTTTTCCCTGGGGTGGGGGAGTCCAGAACTAGAGGGCATAGGTTTAGGGTGTGAGGGGAAAGATATAAAAGAGACCTAAGGGCAAACCTTTTCACGCAGAGGGTGGTAAGTGTATGAATGAGCCGCCAGAGGATGTGGTGGAGGCTGGTACAATTGCAACATTTAAGGGGCATTTGGATGGGTATATGAATAGGAAGGGTTTGGAGGGATATGGTCCGGGTGCTGGCAGGTGGGTCTAGATTGGGTTGGAATATCTGGTCGACATGGACAGGTTGGACTGAAGGGTCTGTTTTCATACTGTACATCTGTATGACTCTATGACTCTATGACCTCTGCACATAGGACCATTATCACTGACGTTATCTTCTCGAATGGATTCCAGGGAATCTGTGGTAACAAGTGGCCTACAGGAGGGTAGCTGGACAGGAATCTGACATCTTACTACTATTCCCCCATCCCAGCACACTTCAACACCATTGTTTAAAACAAGGGATATGCTGCTCATACTGATCCCAGAGTGGGAGACAAATCAAGGTTGCGAGAAGAAAGCTAGGAGGCTTCACCACCCAATTTCTCTGCACTGACCTTTCCAATTTTGGTGGAACAATAAAGGAAATACCACCATGGTTCCTCATTTCAAATGATAGGTTGATTAGCAACATGTAAAGTGAGCCTTCAGTATGGTCAACTGACATCATCTCTTCGGAAAATATAGCCTGTAAAAAAGTCAAGGTTTTGGACAGAGAGGGAGAATATTCCATTTTTCTTAACTTAGTGGCAGTCAGATCATTGAATACTGATGTGTAAAGAAAGAAGAAATACATTAAAAAACATAGGTGCACCTAAATTATTATTTTTGCTATCACAAATAGCTATTCCAAATAGATTGAATGTTGCAGAAAACTATGTTCTGCTAAGCATTACATTTAATGTATAATAAGTCAGTCATTGGCTCGCATTTGGCCTCCTTTCACTACTGTGCTTACAAATCCATCTTTCAAGAAAATACGCACGTGTGAGATCAGAAGTATGAAGAAAAAAATTAGGTCATGAAATTGTGTAATAAAACATTAGGCAGTAATGATAGGCTCGTGGTGGTTTATGAGTCCTCATCTGAACATCCTACTGTAGAAGAATTTTCTTGCAATATACGCTCAGTTACATTAGTTGCCAAGCAATACAACTAAAATAGCCAAAACATCATCAAGTTTTAGATGCTGACAAATTTTTATTTATTTTTCATGTCTGTATAAGTTATCTACTTTAATAAGAAGCTGTTAATGTTGAACATTGTTTAAGCTATAATATCCCATCTCCAGCAAATACCAACAATATGAATGCAGACTGATTGATCTTTTCCCCAGCTCTTTAATCTCATTAAAATTCTCATCTAGTTGTGTCTATGCCTGACCCTGTTGGTATAGCAGTAAGCATTTTTCATCTTCCTCTACAGCATGGTGTAACAGATATGTCCATGTTCACTGGTAATATAATTTGATCGCACAACAGTTTGTTGGGCTGAAATCGGATCACCAAATACCAGAGCTTCAAAGATGAGGCCACAACGTAGCTACTGTATATCCTCATCTCTGATTGTCAGCCACAGCTGGGAAAACCAGAATAACTTTGCAATGATTTACAACCTAATGTGTGAAAGTGCTCAAGAGGTTAAAGCATATTTTCTAAAATCCAAAATCTAGTAAAGGAAGAAGCAGCGAGGCAAATTGTAAAAGATTTCAGAAGCCCATTGAAGGATGTGCAAGTGGGCATAACATGCAATTTAATGCTGAGAGGTTTGAGGCAATAAATTTTAGGAGGAAGAACAAGAAAATATACAAGAGTACACTTTCAAGACAGAAATGCTGAAGGTGTGGAACTATTCAAATGCTTGCTGCATTTGGATAAACATATTAAATGCCCAATAGCATTTTTAATTACATAAGTGGAAATAAAGCACCAAGAGTAAACATGTACAAACAGACTGTGTCCAATTTCGAAATCCCATTATAAATAATCATGAAAGCCATAGAAAATGATAGTGACTGATCCATGGCTGAAACTATGATGATGCAAGGGATGAGAAATTAATGTAATGCTGGTTAGTTAGGTGACCCCTGGTTAGTTAAGATACCCCAGGGAGATAGTTTGAAAACTGCCTTCCTGTAGATGTAGACCAGTACTGCTATGAAAGTCATATGGGCTGCCTGCTGATGATTTACAATATAGTTGTCCGCCATCTCTCATGGGACTATGAATGGACAGCTGAAACACCCAGATGGTGCACGAATTTGGCAGTAGCCCCTTTCAATCTGCAAATGAGTGTTTTATATATTACTCTAATTGCTACTTTTTGGACAGCTCCTGCTTTTGATGATTATTTAGGATCCTGCGCTTATAGGGTAACTCGCATGCTGAATGCATACAGGTTTACCGATCTATATGACCTGGATTTTCATCATATCAGGATAACTTGGGAACCATTTAAAATAGCAGCCAAATCCCAGTTACAGAATGTCTGATCCCATTCCTGTGCTTTGTGATTTCCAATAGGGAAGAGTACCAACAAACTCACACCAAGCACTTGTGAGCCACCCAAATTCACCATTCACAGCATCTCAGACATCTTCGCCATGCCATGCTATGCCTCTCTACCCCACCCTCCCATGGCTCCCCATACCAGACTATCATATTTTCATAGTTGAAAAATGTGGTGCTGGAAAAACACAGCAGGCCAGGCAGCATCCGAGGAGCAGGAGAATCAACGCTTCGGGCATAAGCCCTTCTTCAGGAATGAGGTTGGTGTGCCAAGCGGGCTGAGATAAAAGGTAGGGGGGAGGGAATTTGG
>NC_057729.1:31025205-31025773 GCF_004010195.1 Chiloscyllium plagiosum
TGAGTGATAGGCCGGAGAAGGAGTGGGGGCGGAGAGGTTGGGAAGAAAATTGCGGGTCAAGAGGGCGATGCTGAATCCGAGGGTTGGGACTGAGATAAGGTAGGGGAAGGAGAAATGAGGAAGCTGGAGAAATCTACATTCATCCCGTGTGGTTGGAGAGTTCCTAGGCGGAAGATAAGGTGCTCTTCTTCCAGGCGTCGTGTGGCCAGGGTCTAGCGATGGAGGAGGCCAAGGACCTGCATGTCATTGGCTGAGTGGGAGGGAGAGTTAAAGTGTTCAGCCACGGGGCAGTTGGGTTGGTTGGTGCGGGTGTCCCAGAGGTGTTGCCTGAAACGTTCCGCAAGTAGGCGGCCTGTCTCCCCAATTTAGAGGAGACCGCAGCGGATACAGTAAATGATGTGTGTGGACGTGCAGGTGAATTTGCGACAAATATAGAAGGATCCATTGGGGTCTTGGAGGGAGGTGAGTGGGAAGGTGTGGGCGCAAGTTTTGCACTTCTTGTGGTTGCAGGGGAAGGTGACGGGGTGGAGGTTGGGTTGGTGGGGGGTGTGGACTTGACGAGGGAGTC
>NC_057729.1:31029827-31050462 GCF_004010195.1 Chiloscyllium plagiosum
CCCCACCTTATCTCAGTCCCAACCCCCGGATTCAGCACCGCCCTCTTGACCTGCAATCTTCTTCCCGACCTCTCCGCCCCCCACGCCCTCTCCGGCCTATCACCCTCACCTCCTTCCACCTATCGTATTCCCAGTGCACCTCCCCCAAATTCCCTCCCCCCTACCTTTTGTCTCAGCCCACTTGGCACACCAGCCTCATTCCTGAAGAAGGGCTTATGCTCGAAACGTTGATTCTCCTGTTCCTCGGATGCTGCCTGTCCTGCTGTGTTTTTCCAGCACCACATTTTTCAACACTGGTACTCCAGCACCTGCAGTCCTCACTTTCTCCTAGTTTATCATGTTTTCATACCCATTCACCTATTGTAAACCATTTAGAAGTAATGATCCCTATAGTGACAGTTGAATGTATCAAATTGTAAGATGGTCATTCATTAACAACTGTCTACTATGTTAAAAAAAATCTTTTCTACTATAGCAATAAAAGTGTCTGTTATCCAGCCCCTTTTAAAGTTTCAATAACTAAAACTCAAAGCATTTGAAACCTCCAAAACTTATAGAGGTGCACAATCCTTTATCCAAAATGCTCGGGACCAGCTGGTTTTCAGTATTCAGAATGTTTTGAATTTCAGAATAAGTGGCAGCTTGATGGTGAAATTGTTAAAAACCTTACCAAACAGCAGGTGTACTGTGAGTAAAACAGGCTCTGAAACAGGATTGAGGCCTGCCACTTCGCATCTGAGTGACATGGAACGAATGGGTGTGGAGTTGGGTTAACTATTTGCGTGCCAAACAACCTTGTTAATGAGAAAAAAAACTTCACAAGAAAACCTTCAGATTTCGGAGCTTTTTTGGATTTTGGGATTTCGCATCAAGGGTGTCTACCTGTATAAATAAATCTCAGAAAATTTATAACAGAGGTCACAAAGCTGGAGCCATCAATCAAGCAAGGGCTCAGGTGTTTCAAGAAACACCTAGGTGATCCCTGCTTTGAAGATGTAAATTTGTGGGAAAATCTCTTGCTCCATGGTGGGCACCAACACAGAAAGGAGATCATTGCAAATGCTACTAAGGTGATAATACAAGTAAAATACTATAGATGCTGGAAATCTGAAATAAAAATGGCAAGTGCTCGAGAAATAGAGCAGGTCAAGAAGTACCTGTGGGGAGTCTTACGAATCATAACAAATTTGAAATGTTAACTCTCTTTTTCTCTCCACAAATGTTGCCACACCTGCTGAGTTTCTCCAGCATTTTGTGCTAAATTGATGGTGGCACTATTTAGTCCAGGTAAATCCAGTGCATTCCTGCTGACCCAGCAAATGACAACAGGGTTAATACTGGGCATTAACCTGGCATAATAACTGAGATTATAGCCCAAGGAATGTTGCTTGGGTTACATATAAAGAAGAGTTGTCTTTCTTTAAAACTCGACTCATATTTCCTCTGAAAAGGAAATATTATTTTATTCCACGTAAAAAAATTCCTTGATTTGAAATGGTATTATGACTCCAAATTATTTTTCTTTTTCTACATTCTTGCAATGGATATAAGCATTCTTAGATACGCCTGCATTTGTTAACCAGACATAGTTGCCTTTGAGAAAGTGATTAGGAAATGCCTTTTTGAAACATCACAGTCCATATGACACTGGTCGACCCACAGTGCTGTTAGGGAGGGAGTTCCATGATTTTGGTAAAGTGACAGTAAAGAAACAGCAGCTTAGTTCCAAGCAAATATAGTGTGCAGTTTGGATGGGTAGGAGTGGTGATAGGTGTTCCCTTGCAGTTGCTGTTCATGTGCTTCTAGGGGTAGATTTGGAAGATACTGTTGAAGGAATCATGGTGAGTTACTGAAGTGCATCTTGTGAATTTTACACACTGTTGTAACCATGCATCAGTGGTAGACGGAATGAATATTGGAGGTTGTGGGCGGAGTGTCAATCAAGCAGGCAGCTTTGAAAGTGTCTTGAATGTTGTTGCAACTACACTCATTCAGGAAAGTGGAGAGTATTCCTTCACACTCCTCACTTGTGTCTTGTAGATGATGAGCAGGCTTTAAGGAATGAGGAAGTGAAATACTTGCTTCAGAATTCCCAGCCTCTGACATATTCTTGTAAATAAGTATGCTAATAGTGTTAACATTCAAAAAGATTATGTTAAATTATAGTCAGCATTTAATTATACTAGCACTTGTTCATATCTACCGAATATCATGGATATTCATGGATATGTAATGAACTCAGGTAACTGGTTACTATTACTAAAGTATGATTGTAAACCTAGTTAATTCCTGACCTGAATTGAATTATAAAAAAGATATGTGAACTTTGCTCGAAATGTAACCATCAGGCTTAATTCAATCACATCAAATGCAAATTATATCACTTCAAGGAGAACCAGAATCTGGAAATTGTATAAGAGAAGTGAACCAAACGTCCTCATCACATTGCAGGAGACAACCACAAAGAACAACCTCAGAGTGATACAAGACTACAAAGACCCCAACCTAACATCTGAAAGAGTGGTAACTACCTAAAGAAAATAGTAATATTTTTGCATTTATTAATGGGCAGCATGGTGGCACAGTGATTAGCACTGCTGCCGCCCAGCACCCGGGACCCAGGTTTAATTCCAGCTTTGGGTGACTGCGTGTAGTTTGTGCATCCTCCCAGTGTCTGTGTGGGTGTCCTCCGGGTGCTCCGGTTTCCTCCCACAGTTCAAAGATGTGCAGGTTAGGTGAATTGGCCATGCTAATTGCCCATAGTGTTCAGGAATGTGTAGGTTAGGTGCAGTAGTCAGGGGTTAATGTCGAGTAATGGGGAATGGGTCTGGATGGGTTACTCTTTGGAGGGTCGGTGTGGACTTGTTGGGCCAAATGGCCTGTTTCCACACTGTAGGGATTCTATGGTCTACAAGCAAGAGATGACCATATGAGGAACCCTGACATGCTCCACTGTCCACATTTAAAACGGAAGCAATGACTTGCTAATTCTGTAAACTATTGCCTAGTTTTGTTAAATTTTCTACTAATAAATCTTTCTATTTTACGGCAAGTTGATTAGTTATGATGTCAACTCTTATCAAGTTGGAGTCCAAATTCCTTATAACAAAGAAAGGCCATTCAACCCCTTGAGCCTGTTAAACTATTCAATTAGATTATGGCTGATAAGCCCTTGAGCTCCATTTTTCCACCTTTGATTCTTATCATCTTTTCGTAGCATTACTGAACAAAACGTTTTCCTCTCAATCTTTAAAGCTCCAGATGTCCTAACGTCAACAGCCTATGGGGATAGAGTTTCATTTTTCTAATAGTATTTGTGGATAAATATGCCTCCTGTTTACACTCCTGAATGACTAAATGCCAATCTTTAAGATTTTGACCCCCTTTCTTGACTCCTGTACCAGAGGAAATGACTTCTCTGCAACTGTCCTATGAACGTTCTCACATTTAAAGCTTTGCAAGGAGATAACTACCAACGTTTTCTCAAATGAAAACAAATATGGTTCATACAAACTACACTCAATAATTTAACTCTTTAAATATTAATATCATTAGGTTTATTAATCCATTCTGCTAAAACCTATTAATAATTACTGGTACTTATTGAAATATTAAGAATGTGATCTCTACAACAAAATGGGTTTTAGATTTTGCTGTGTGAATGCGAAAGAAGAGGCTGCTGATAATATTGCAAGAAACACGTAAAGTACTGGGATAGTATCAGGAATCACCAGCAGCTCCTGCACATTCCTGAGAACAACTTCTAAGTATTGTCACACCTCCAATGATTCTGACAATATCCTGACATTCCTGGGGAGCTCCTTTACTCCCAATTAACTTCTACAAGTATTAGCACATCTTAGGCAGCCCCAGCAATAAGATTGGCACAATTCCAGGGACCTCTGACCTAACTTCTGAAAGAATGATGACTACCCAAAAGGAAAATAGTAGTATTTTTGCACTTATTAATACTTAGTATCAAAAGTAATCCTTTGACGAGCGACAAGCCTGCTAAAAATGTAGAAATCTAAAAACCTTCACAGACTTAAAGTGCCACTAGTTACAATTGTCTATTGGTTGGATTCTGATGAAATTCTGAATTTTTGGGAGAAAAAGTGAACAATTTTCTTGCAAGCTGCAGCAACGTAGAAAATGGAATTTGATATAGTGAAAGTGAATATAACACTGCTCGAAAATGTAGCTGAATTTATCCAATATTCTCATCCACAGCACTGATACAATCTTGTTCACTGAACATGTGACCATGCCCTAGATAATTCACGTCCGCAATATTTCAGGTTTATAACAATAGAGCCAGTCACCACAGCAAGCGGAAGTGACATCAGTTCGAATGGGTAGCCAGTAAATAATGCATTTGTACAGGTCAATCAAACTGGTTTGCAGTAGTGAAGGTGAAATGCGAAGGGTAGTTGTGCCTCTGATCTGCTTTTTAACTGCATGGTTACAGATCACAAAATAAGAATTGACCCCATTATTGTATGACAATCAATCAAAGAAATTTGCAAAGGTATTTATGATTTTTGAATTATATAATTAAAATGAATAACTGCTTAAGTGAAACAAATTGTTTACAGATATGACTAGCTTGAGAGGCAATAAACAGGGGGATTACTTTGAGATCTTTTATTTCAAATAAAAGAGCCAAACCTAGCAGCAGCAATAATCATATTTTGAGTGGGCTATCCACTGTAATTTCGTCACCATGACTTTCACAATACCCATAATTAGATAAAAGTAAATGGCAATACTGGGAATCTGAGTACAGGAAAAGTACAAGAAGTTCAGGAAAAACACCACCTAAAAATGAGCATGTCTTTTCATTTTACAGCTGCTGACATTCATGTAAATCTGGATTTTGGGATCAGCGGAAGTCAAGGCACCTACTGCTAACATTGAAGAAAACTGCACAGAATGGTGCAGAATCTTTTTGATGGAGTTTTCCTCTTAATGTCAGTTTAAATCTCACACCAAGTCAAAGGGATGTCTAGGCGGGTAAACATATTGATGTCAGCAATCAGCAAAGCAGCTAATTGTATTGACGCTTTCACACTCTGCAAACATGGAAGTTAAAAACATTTAATAGGCTTCAATGTCAAGTTAACTATTCATGTACCAAAATAAATGACAATAATTGGATTAAGTTTTAAGTTAAAGTAAAGTGTAAACAACTATTTAACAATATAAAGTATGTGAATTATTTTTCATATAGAAAGATCTGACATCATTTAAACATAAAATTAGTTTTTTGGGCCATTGAGTGTTTTAACAGTAATTATGAATTTAGTGCAAATTAATAATCTGGTTACCTCATTCAACAAGGAGAAACTTTGTCAAAGGTATTTACAGTGATGTAGCAGTGATACCCTCCTTAATTCACTTCCCTTTGATTGCACCCTGGGTCGGGAGGACGGGGGACTATGGTGTTTGCAGTGCTGAAACAATGTATCTTCTGAAGATGCATGAAGTCATTCACTGTGGAGTAAGTTTTATGCTCATCACTCCCCACCGGCATATTTGAAGGAGGGCACTTAAAATAAAGTGGGTGGCCGACCTTCGTGCCCACCTTATCTGTTCCCCACTTTAGGATGGGAGAAGGTGAGTGGGGCTTGTCAGGGAACATGTCAGGGAGGGTGTCCTCCTTTGTTCCAATTGAGACCCTTAAGTGATCATTTAAGGGACTTAATTCTGTCTCTGTCATTACATACACACAGGGAAAGGAAGGATGTGAAACCAAAATAGCAAATTTCTAAAAGTGGGCAGTAAGTGGTGGGTGGGAGAAGGATTACCTTCTTTGTGGAGTACCCTGTGTCGATGAGAGGCACAGCCTCAAAATAACAACACTCTTTGTACTGACCACCCACAACCCAGACTCTAAAGATCCATGTCTACTTTCTAGTCTTGTCTGGACTCCTTATATCCCAGCAGTGGCCTTTACAGTGCTCTGGTTCTGCTGGGACCAGAGAAGTACTGGCAGCTATCGAGAGTAAGACATTCAATGCCCTGTAGATGGAAGTCCACTCTCAAGCCACGAAAGCCAGAATGGAGCACACCGAAGCGCAGGCCATTGTTTCAACTGGGGATGAGGAATATATCCCCCATACAATTTACCCCAGTGACACCCAGAAATCCACATTACTCTATAGTGCATGTTATTTTCAGTGAGTAATGATGGAAAATTCAGGCCAGTGCATCTTTCTCATACACCTTTTCTTTCAGATCTTTATTTGCAGTTTTTCCTTCTTTTGACAGTCATGAAACTGGTCAACCACAATCAGTTAAATTAAAATAGGATTCATGTCAGGATGGCTATTTTCACAAGTTATGTAAAATCATCATCTCAATCAGGACAATGGCTGAAGCAAATGGCAGATCTTCATTTACTTTTACATAAATCAGGAAAGTTATTTGTCTTTTCTTTTGCTAAAAAGATGAAAAAATTCTAAACTTCACATATTCCTGCAAGGTAAGGTCCTTACTGTGAAGATCATAGGGGTGCTCACTTTGGACAAGACAAATGTAAGGGTGGGTGTGGATAAAGATTCTTTCAATAACAAGATGAATTCAGAGGCTATATGTGAAATAACTACAAATGCTAAAAGCTGAAAGCATTAGTATCCAGTTCTTTTAAATTGAAGACCCTTTGTGAAGTAGTTCAAGGTCTGAATGGATTGCAAGGAAGACAGTGGTGCTGGTGAAAAATCCAGGATTTTTTAAAATTTATGTGAGCATTTATTTGATGATTAAGGAACTAGGTGAATAAAAAAGACTACTTTTCAAGATCTGTAAAAGGGACCGCAAAGACTTTTATGTCCATATATTTCTTAGGTTTCTCACATCAGGATCTATGCACATTATAATCATTTACAATCAATTATAATGATGCAACAGCACCCAATGATCACTTTGACCTTGCCTCATGACAACATGCCTTTCTCTCAGCTATCCTCAAACTAATGTGTATGTTAATTTTCCTTCATCTAGAATTTAATTTGTGATCCAAAGAAGTAAATAGGTTTTCCAATTTTTCAGACTTTACTGAATATAGTTTTATTTGTTCTATTTGGACCCTTTTAATTTACAACTTAAAGGTTGTATGCATAATACTGATGTTACATTTTAAGAGACATGATTCCTGAACTACATATTCATAACACTTGCAGGTAAAGTCTTGTACTGATTGGCATTCATGCATCCAAGAAGCACTGATGACTTGCCATACTTGCAGTAATCAAGTAGAAACGTCATCTTATTGCTTCAAGTTCACCAGGTCCACTCAAAGAAAGAACAGATAAAGCAAAATTCAGTATAAGGAATTATGAATTGAGATAAGAACATAGAACATAGAACATAGAACAATACAGCACAGAACAGGCCCTTCGGCCCACGATGTTGTGCCGAACTTCTAACCTAGATTAAGTACCCATCCATGTACCTACCCAAATGCCGCTTAAAGGTCGCCAATGATCCCGACTCTACCACTCCCACGGGCAGCGCATTCCATGCCCCCACCACTCTCTGGGTAAAGAACCCAAATTGTAGCTATTTAAAACAGTGGCTTTATTAGCATCCGAAAGGGTAGCAGTTAAGCATCACGGTCACGTGGGGTTAACGGTAATACAGATCCGATGATTCAATCATTTCCTGGTACATGCTAAGCATGCAGATACACAGATGCTGAAATTCTTTTGCCTGGCAGGTAAATGACAATGTTAAATGTCATCACTGCTGAGCTTACCATGCTGGCTATAATCATTGGGTAAAGATCTAATGGCCCAGCATTCTAAAAAGTTTTCTTTGCTCATTTGTGAGGTGTGAATGTCATTGGCCAGGTCCTTTATTGGAGGAGAAAGTGAGGTCTGCAGATGCTGGAGATCAAAGTTGAAACTTTATTGCTGGAACAGCACAGCAGGGAACTCCATCTGCCACTCCTCAGCCCAGCTCTGCATCATATCTAAGTCCCTCTGTAGCCGACAACAGCCCTCCTCACTGTCCACAACTCCACCTATCTTGGTATCATCTGCAAATTTACTGACCCACCCTTCGACTCCCTCATCTAATCTAGTAAGAAGAACAGTGAGACTAGTGAGATGAGAGTAACTGCTCTTGACATCATAGAGTACCTACAGTGTGGAAACAGGCCATTTGGCCCAACAAGTCCACACCAACCCTCCTAAGATTATCCCACCCACACCCATTCCCCTACCCTATTACTCTCCATTTCCCCTACACATCCCTGAACACTATAGGCAATTAAGCATGGCCAATTCACCTAACCTGCATACGTTTGGACTGTGGGAGGAAGCCGGAGCACCCGGAGAAAACCCATGCAGGCACAGGGAGAATTTGCAAACTCCACACAGACAGTCACCCGAGGCTGGAATTGAACTTGGGTTGCTGGTGGTGTGAGGCAGCAGTGCTAACCACTGAGCCACTGTGCTCAGTATAATTTGACCAAGGGTGGCATCAATGAGCCACCTGACAAAACTAGAATTAAGGGAAACCCCTTTGCTAATTGAAGTCATACCTGGTAGAAACAAAGGTGGTTGTGATTCTTGGAAGTCAGCAATTTGCTTGAAGCTTGGGATCCACTGTGGTTCGTGACTCCTTTGAGTTGCTGTATATATTTACGGTGATGTCTTACTCCACAGAGACTGCAGGGAGATTTAATTGACCACTCACACAATGTAATAACCAAGGGTAGGGGTTTAGGATAGGGGCAAGCTACCCATACTTAAACCACAAGTATAAAAACCACAATTGCCTAAATTACTAAAATTGGGAATTGAAGCAAGAATTGGGAAATAGGATCCCCACCCACCATTTTAAAGGAGTGAAAAATCAGCCCAACTCAGCAAAAATCCAGGCCAAAGAGTTGTAGACTTGTTTTCCCATTGTGCCTGGTTGCCAGGTTTACTCTATATACCAATAATCCAAGGTGTTCAGCCATTGAAACATACTTGATGACCTTTATTAAAGCAAAGTACAATACAAACAATATTGCAAACATCTTACCCATAGAACATTACAATAACAACACAACTCTTTTGTGGGGAGTTATCCAAAGATCAGACCAAAACAGATGATCAGCCTGCTTCATCACAATTTCACATCATTGATCAATTGACCCTCTGTGACCTGGCTAATTTTTATATTAAGGCAAGTTGCTTTATACTTTTTCCATACAAAGAAGCTGTAAATTAAAATCTTGACACTATCAAGTCTCCAGAAAATGATTAGTTTGACATTTTTTTTCCTCATTAGCTTGATCAATCAATTAATTATGATTTGAATGTGTCACCTTGGAAAGACACAACTCCCCTTTCATAAACTTTGACATAAAGCTTAGCTTGCTTTTGCTGTTCACCATTTTTATGTCATCCAAACAACAATGATATTTACACAGCACAAATCTATGCCGATCACCAATTCAGCTGATAAAAACTCACATCATCACACCTGATTCAGTGTGTCTGTTTTAAACAAAACTTCAGCTTTTCCAGAATTACTGTGACAGTTAGCCCATTACTGCTGAGTTCAGAGCTTGATGTAAACAAGTACACACAACCCTTCAGCCTAAAAACTCTTTAAAATCCTTGGCATTTCTATTCATGAGGTCATCATTAAATTTCATATATTTTATCCTTCTCATTTCATTCTCATTTAATTTCGGCTAACCCAGTAAATGTTAATATTTACAGAGTCTAAGAAAGATAGAGGACAAAGTAATGTAGAGGTAGAGATGCAGATCACTAAAAGTAGTTATACAGCATAACAGAGACATGCAAAGTAAACCAACTACTTGTGTTCTTTTGTAGAGGGATGAAATTGTAGAGCAAAATTAAGTTAACTTGTATAGTCCTAAATTGGATCACACATGGATTGCTGTCCATTGTGGTCTCTATATCTAAAACGTTATGGAGAGACATTGATATAAATGCACAAAAGGTTTGCAATGATGGTGAAGCTAAACTCGTACGAAAGAAAGAGCAAGCTGAAGCCATTTTCTCCAGAGAAGGTAAAAGTACCGGGTTGTTTGTGGTCTTTACAGTAACAAAAAGGTTTAAGTTAGAAGGGAGAAAAGTGTTTTCATTTGAGAGAATGATCAAATTTATTAATAATAAATATAAGTTGGTCAGTAATATATTCATAAGGGAGAAGAAAGTTATATCAACATAGACTGGTCAGAATGTTCTGTTCATGACCACAAGAGTGTATGAGGCAAATATCATAGATGTTGAGGTTAACGTAGCAAAGCATATGGAAATGAAAGGAATAGAAAGATATGCTAATATACTAAGATGGAGAAAGGTGAGAGGAGACTGGTGTGGAATATAAATACGTGACCTGTTTCTGTGAGTTAAACTGGATGCATTATGTCTATTGAAATTGCTTGCTCTTTTTTGCATCATCCAGCCTCCTAAATATAATACTACAACAGTTGATTTTTTGATCAAATAAGTTTCATTATTCATTTTACATGTCACCAATGGGTTTTGCACTTTGCCATATTGCTCTTAGTGCAAATGTTATTAAACTCTCAAATCAATGGCATTGAGATCCTGCAAAATTAATCTGTAGTCAGATGACATATTGCTTTTGTTAAGCAACCATTCAGCTTTCCAACCCAGTCATAATTTCCCAATTAATTACTTTTTATTTTCTCTGATAACAAGGTCAACTGAAGAAGGTTTATAATTTTGGTCTCTTACTGGTTTTGATTTTACTTTATTGGTCATGATGCTCATTTTTATTTCCATTAAAAGTCATTAATCATTACAACATCTTTATATCACACAGTAGTTACTGCCATAACCATGGACACGTTATTCACTGGGGACAATTTGAAAGGCTGAATGACAAAATTTCATTCAATGAAGAAGCCAGAGTTACTAGCTTTTCAGGTTTATCCCAAAATAAAGCTCTTGTTATTTAAACTTAAGCCTTTGAATCATTTTCTTAAGGAAATAATTGGAGTTCAACTGTTTAGTTCCTAACACAACAACTGAACTCACCATCATTGTATCACCCTCACCATATTTTAAAAGCTAGTTTTATGATCTTCAGCTTTGAATACTTTCATATGGCAATTGCTTTCAAAGCATAATGATGCTAAAAACAAAAGGTAGGTGTGCACTGACAACTAAACTCTGCGCTAAAAAATATACAATGAGATAGTGATACTTAAGTTCAGCATGCAAAGTTTTTTGGTTGTTTATTCTACTTTTTCCACACGTCAGGTTCTTGAACTCTTCCTCAAGATTACTTCTACTCCCTCTTCCACTCTAAGATTGAGTTATCCAGGCAGCAACTTCAGAACAAACTATAGTTTGACTGGCTTCTAGCTGCCGACAACTGCTTACAGCCCCCTGGAGATTTCTGGCTGCTTGTGATGTCTGGACTTTTATTAGTTTGCTAATATAATTAGATGGCTAATAGCACTTATAGGATTCTTGTGGTACAGTGGTACTGTCCCTTCCTCTAGCCAGGAAAACCTTGATTTAAAATCAGGTGAAAGTAAGCTCACATCCCTTGCATTAAATCAGTCTAAAATATATTTTGAAAGAATAGCTGTACATAAATTTGCAATCATGAGAGCCGGATCCCTGATGGACATTGGAATTTATTTCATTTCCAATACATATTTCCCTCATCCATCAAATATATTTTTCAACACACTAGTTGTAGCTGTCGTACTATTTATTGTTTTAGAACCTTCATTGATAGTGCACAGAGTTTAATTGACAGCTGTACACTTTCAGCCATTATAACTCTCCTTTCCCACTCTCACACACCTTTCAAACAGTTTACTTGAAATAAAACACAATGCCAAGTGAAGGGAGGAATTATAACCACAAAATCATGTATTAAAATGCAGAGAAAATGTACTTAAACATAATATTCAATTTAAATGAATTTGTGCATCATTATTGTACATCACGATCACTGATAAAATAAATTCCAAAGCTTTTGCTATCTCAAAGCTATGTTACTATTTGTATCTTTCATTTCCAGGTCATAAACTATATGTTTATTTCTTGAAGATTTTGTCACAAAAGACAGCCTGCCATCACTCCCTACAACATTGTTTAATCTATATGTCTCAAAGTGAATCTCTGAAATCCCTGTGTGTGGACTTAAAGGATCACAGAAAGTCAAGTTAATAGTTATGAATTCCCAAAGGACTTGATTCCATGTAGACTAACCTGCTATTTTTGAATGATTCTCCCTCAGTTAAAAAAAACTTATTTAACAGTTTAGACTATTTGCCTCAAGATTCATGACAATGTATCTGTTTAGATTCTTCCCATGTTTCAATTATTTCCCAAAACTTAAGACTGATTTGCTTCTAGCAGGTAAACACATCACTGGCTATGTCGACTGGAAATCAGCAGGTGTATTGCCTCTCGTTTCTTGATGTTTGCAGTTACCAGTGAGGGTTCCTGACAGTTGCGTGTATTGAGAAAGCTGGACCCTCTGGAGTAAGGATTTACTTGCATATACATTTTTTTCCTGCCATATTGTGAAATAGAACCTGAAGGGATAGGAATTCCATGCATACTTTCAACATCTGTAGCACTATTGTTTCCAAACCTTTTCATCTGTGTCATGGGAGAGATGTTTTTTCAAGGTTCCACCCTTAGATACAACCTCATTGACAGGAATACAGGTAATTGAATAACAGCATAATGCCACAACCTTATCTCTTATCCACACTTATTTATTCTCCTTCCACATTGGAAAGCTTTAGAAAATTAAAACTATTGTCTGTCTCTAAGGCCATTTGAACATTTTTCAAGTCAATTAAAAATGAGAGACCATACAACAATAAAAAATACAGAATGAAGTTTTTAAAAAAGTTCTAAAGTTCAGAAGTACCAATACAAGGAAAGCTTTGTAATTGTTCTTTGACTTTAACAGAGTTATTTGGTTGAACTAGTGTGATGTACCATACCAAACAATAACAATATTGTAAATATGCATAACCATTTTTTAGTAGGTCACAAACCTAAATAGTTGAATCAAAGAAATAATGGGCTAAATCTTATGTTTTTCTGGATAAGTCCGGATTGTGTTGAGATTTTGTTTGGAGCATTTTTCACCCCAAGGCCAAGCAAGCTTTCTCATTTTATCCTACTAAACAGCCCTCATTATCTACTTAGGTACAATGTCTTTATGGTGTCCCTCATGTCCAATTTCCACCCCACCTTACCATGTTTTAATTCCACAACAATTCCCTATTCAGCAGATATCTGCCGAAACAGTGTCAAGTTTGAAAACTCATTGTCCACCGGTAGGACCAGTCCCAGTATCATGAACATTTCTCACAATAACTATAATTTCCTATCTCTTGAATCATCCTGGTGAATCTATGCAATATACTCTCTGTGGCTTTAATGTCCTTTCTGAGGTGTTTCAAAATTGAACACAGCATTCTTAACAGCAGTTTGAACAATGTTTTGTATAAAATCGTTACTTCTTCAATCTATGCCCTCTTTATGATGTTTAAAATGCCATTAGCCTTTTTTTTTATTGTGGCTTTATACCTCTGTAAGTGCATTTTCACAAAATTATGCATGTGAACTCCTAGGTCCCATTTTTCATTCACACCCTCCGATGTTTTTGCATTAAAAGTATTCTTCCCATGGCTTGTATTTTACCTCACACTCAGCTATATTAAATTTCATCTGCCACCTGCCTGTCAAGTCCACTAACCTGTCTATGTCAGTTACAGAAAGGTTGAGATTGAAATCTTAATGAATTAGCAGAGCATGACGGAAGAAAAGAGCCATTTGATGCAATGTTTGGGGAAATGCATAGGGCTCATTCTTACCTGTTAGAAAAATTGTGAAAGGCATTACAGCAAAAGACTACATGAATTTGTTTCCAAGAGATAATATTGCTTTGTTCTATTTTCAGTTACACCAGGAAACCTAAAGAAATTCTTCCATTTGTATTCAGATAGGCAGTTAAAAACAGGAAGCCTTCTTTAGGTTTTGTTTTGTGTCTATAAATGAACAAACTAGTGTGTCCCACTAGTCAGAGAGATCTTAAGTTGGAATTTAAGAAGCTATAATTTCAAATTACAGTCCAAATTTTGATCCTGTTTTTATTTTGTCTTTTGCTCAACTGTCCCACAGCCGACAAACCATCTCTATCCATTCTCTCCTACTCAAGCAGCCAATTTGTTGTACTGAAGCCCTCAATGACTCAATATTTGAACTCAACGCTATCCCAAAAATAGAATGCAATATTTCAGTGAGTTTAGTTAAATTTTCAGATTTCTTACTATTCCTTGATTTTCCTTCAAGTCACAGAACTGCTCATGACCAACAATTAACAAACTTCCGACATCAAGAAGATTTGAATGATACGGAACACTGAGTACCATTCTTTTAAACTGCTCGTTTCGTATTGGATTTGACAATTTGAACTGTTTGTTATCCCATGTCTCTTATTAACTTTGTTTGAGCTAAACAAAGAGGATTTCCATGCAGCTAACAGTAAAACAGCAGCAACAAGCACTTCCTGAAGCAGATTAAATTAAGTATTGCACTAAAAAAAAGCAGAACTGACTGATATTATCTTTGTTCTGGGACTTATGGGAATGGCAAAAAGCAAGAAGAAAACTGACGGCTAGTTAGAAAGAGATTGAGGTATGTTAACTAGCAAAAAATGTTAGATACGTTAACTGAAATTGAGTTGTGTAAACTCAACACAGGAAATGGAGCTAGTATTCAGAAAGATATTATAATTGGCTAACTAAGCTTGGGAAAGCAAAGTATGTTTTCAATTACAACGTGCAACAATGTATTGTCTGGATAAACCAACTACTTTTAGATGAAAATAAGACTAAAAGCATTGTCATTGAGCCAAGTATCCATGATAAAATACAAATGGTTTTATGAACACATTCATTCATTTAAAAATCACATTTTTCAGTATGTTGTCCTATCTCTTCAAGTTAGTTACATCTTTGAATCTTCCTTTCCATAATATTATATTCAATTGAATGTTTTCTGAATGCTGGAGGAAGGGACATTTTAGGTGATTTGTATTTGGGCAGGACATAATTAAATCTAATTGTTGATTGCCTTTAATCTAAATAAATTAGCAATTAAGCCCTGAAGAAAATGAAATAACATACCAAGCAGTATTTTTTTAAATAATGAAATGGATTGCAGCAGGTAAACAGCAGTTATCTGTTTAAAACCATTGGAACAAATGACTGAAAATTTATGATGCACTTACATTAGAAATTCATTTTTGAACTGTGCCAATTTAACTTGAACTTTTATGATAATGTAGATACAGAAAGCTGCAAGTTCCAGCAACAATTCATAAGCTAAGCATTCCACACCTGTTGATACAGTGTTTATAAAAAGACATGGTGTTGGGAATGGTTTAGGGGATTAGGTGTAGGAGTATTAGTTGGCAAGGATGGGGGAGGGTATGAGGTATTATGGGTGGTGAGAGAAAGGCATATGTTAACATGGAGAGCATGACATGTTATAGGGTGGATGCAGAAAAACAGGTTATCATTTGAGGCTATAAGGAATATTGAATGTATGCTTTATAAAAAATGTGAAGTGCAGGGATGGGGCAGAGAGAATGTATGTGGATGTGAGGAATGACAGGTATTTTTTGTTTTATCTTTAGTACAGCAAAAGAGCATGGAGGCAGACACCTTCTGCTTGCTCTGCCTCCACACCGCATCTCTCATTCCAGGGTTTTTTCTTAAATAATATTAATTGAATCCCTAAAGTCTGGAAACAGGCCAATTGGCCCAACAATTCCACACTGATCCTCTAAAGAGTATCCCACCCAGACCCCATTCCTCTGCCCCATCACTCTACATTTCCCTGATTAATGCACCTAAACTACACATCCCTGAACACTACGGACAATTTAGCATGGCCAATTCACCTAAGCTGCACATCTTTGGACTGTGGGAGGAAACCCATGGAGACACGAGGAGAATGTGCAAACACCACACAGACAATCGTCCGAGGCTGGAAATGAACATGGATCCCTGGCGCTGTGAGGCCCAAACCACTGTGCGGCCATTATGCAGCTCAACTGCTAGGGATCCCCAACATCCAGAATGAAAACCTCAACTTCTAAGCTTCATCCGAGTCTGGTTGGCAGTGTAGGGAAATGCCCAACTCTGTGATCTTGGAGCAAAAACTGAGGCCTTGGCATTCTGTTAAAACTATACTTGGGGAGAGATTGATAGTACTCACATTTTTGAGAAAGAAGGACTTTTTCAAACTCTAGCCAGGATTTTAGCATGAAATACAAACTGCATCACAGTGAAACTGGCAGCTTTACCTTTAGTCACAATGATCCAAAGGTCTGACTCTCCCTCTCTATATCTCAGCGCCTCTCTCTACTCCTTTTAAGTGCCTCTTAAAATTCATTTCTCTTGTTCATCTGCTTTGATAGCTCCCTCTGTGACTCCAAGTCAAATTGATGTTCTGAATGAAGAGTCAATTGGACTTGAAACTTTGACTCTGCTTTCTCCAGGCAGATGCTGCCTGGGTTTCTCCAGCAATTTCTGCTTTTGTTTCCAGATCCTCAGCATCCGCTCATCTGTGAATCACGCGACATAAATTAAATTTTTTTTTTTGCTTCTGCATTCTGCCTAAAAAAAAAGTTTTTGCTACGGTTCAGTGAATAATTGTCAGAGATTTATCTTTGAGCAGGGAACTAATGAAGAAAAGTATTGTATTCTACAGCTGAGGAATTTACTACCTGTCTTCCAAGAGTGTTGTCCATAAATTGGCAGCTGAGTGTGCGAGCAGTCAGGGAATGGACTAACCTTATGATTTCTCTTCATCTTCACCTGAGTCACCCCCATCACAGTGTAATGTGTGGCCTCTGTTCAGCATATTTCCATAGCCATGTGGCTACAGCTGATGGATCACTCACAGGTATGGAATCAGGCTAGAAGCCTATTGTTTTGCGGCACCAAGATCTGGTCACAGCAGTGCCATATAAATAAAAACGTTGCGGGATTCCTATACTGGCTTGGACACAAGTGCTAATTTAAGTTAACACAATTCTATAAAACACTTCTGATTAGCAACACTCCCTGTTGACAGGAAAACCTTCCAGATATCATTGTTTTTTGTTCTAACTTTTTCACTATTTTTACTGAATGCTTATTACTCATTTTCAGCTTGTCATTAAGTTCTAAAATGGAAGTTGTGCATCAGCCACTATGGGAACTACACAATATTCAAGGAAAAGTAGAAGGTTTCCAGAATAGAATATCAGCTTCGTGTTGACTGCAAGTTGAAAATCAATCTCATTGTCTTTACTTCCAAATCAAATTTAAAATAATGTTTTAGCATTTACACTGTCGTGAAGAGCACTGATATAACATATTTTGAACTTCAATCTAATTCTATATTTAAAATAAACTGGCTGAAAAGACTGGAGAGTTGGCAATCCAAGGTCACCTGTCTTCTTTTGTGGATTGGAATTACTATCCTGTCTCAAGAGGCAATGAAAGCATCTTCCTGATCAATGAAAGTCAATGATCCATGTCCCAAACCAATCAAAATTCAGATTTATTGGGACATTGTAATAAAAAGACACTGTCTGAAACACTCAGAAATGGCATAAGATGTTGGAATCAACATGAACTTTATGCTTTTTAAAAAATAAACAAAGTTGAATTTATGGGAAGTCAAATGGTGCAGCAGTCATGTTTTTGTCTACTTTGAAAAGATCTCAGAGTTGGTTACAGTGTGTTTATTTGAACTTTCGGTTCAGTTAGTCTACAAACAAGGTTTGAAACAAGCTGAAAGACAACAAGAAGATAAAATATGTATAGTTTAACTGTGTATCGTTCACCTGAAAGCCACCTCCCAGCAAAACAAAACTCTCACAGTTCTGGGAGTTCTTTACTCTCCAACATCTGCTGAGATGGTTGGGACTGCAGTCTAAGATGGAGGCCTGGGGGAGCCAGGAGCAAGTGCTCTGACCTGCATGTTGGGAGTTGTCATTTTCTTTCTGACATGTGAGAGAATATGAAATTGCATATCAATGAGGTAAGATTAAATAATAGTTGAAGCGATTAAATACAAATAGGCCTGTTGATGCTCAGTACTGAGATTCTTGTTTTATCATTTGAAACTCCGGAAGAGAATCAAATTTTTGTTTCTTGATATCAAGAGTATCACTTCAGCTGATTGCAGATACTTTCCAATTGACTTGCCATCCCCACATCATTTGTGGGCTGGGAAGATTCTGCACTTTAGCTTAAAGGTCCAGCAAATTTCAGTGCTGAAAGGAATCCAAAGTCAATGATGCAGAAAGGTTGTGGCAGTGATGTAAAGACTGTAAGCATTGACGTGAAAAGGAATTTCAATTAGAAAAAAATTGAAATTTATAAGTGGGTATATCGCAATTGAATGTTTTTACATATAGATACACAAAGTTAAAAACTTAATTCATGGTGTGATCAATATCAGAAAAATGGTAAAATACAGACAGAATGAACAAATCAGAGGGAGGGATCTTCCCAGCCACTGAACAATGGGGATATTGGTGAGAAAATTGAGAAACTTGCATGTGATTGATGGAAAGGAGAGCAATAAGCCCCTTTTTCCAACACTCAGGATGGAATTACAGCCCCATATTTCTGAAGGAAGCTTGATCAGAACCTCCTGTCAGATATGTGGATTTTTTTCTGAGAGAAAAAAGGTGCTAACTGGAAATCTATATGGGATTGTAACTCCTTGTGGTCATTGCCCTGATAATAGTCGAGCATCTCAATGTGAGGAATCGTTATGGCAAGCAGTATCTGAAGTGGTGTGGAGCTGGACTTCCAAGTTGGCGCCAAACACTTGAACAATAGATTGTCCCAACTGCAGTGAGCATTTCCACCTCTCAGACTTTGTGATACGTCTAGAAAGGAATAATACTAATTTTATTCAATTACTCATTCTCACCAAACTCTTGGATTATAATTATTTCAAGGAGATTTATGTGTCTTCCTCTTTGAAGACAAAGCATTTATTTAGCTTCTCTGCCATTCCCCTATTTCCTACCATATATTCTTTTCACAGCATATAATGGACCCTCATCTGCCATTATTAATCTTTTCCATTTTACAAAGCCAAAGAGGCTTTTCAAATCCATTTTTATGTTTCTTGGTACTCATTTGCTGAATTCTAAAATTCTCCCACTCCTCATGTTTACAACTTTTTGTGGTAACTTTATAAGCCTGCTCCTCTGATCTAATGCATTATTTAACTTCTTTTGTTAACCAAGGCTCTTTTGCTTTTCCCTTAGATTTTTTTTTGGCGTATTAGAATTTATGCTTTTTGGAGACCAAGCATACATTCTTTAAATTCTAGCCATTGCCTATTAACAAATTTGTATAAAGCTGAAAACATTTTAAAAAAATACTGACCCAGAACTTCCAAAACCATCAGAATAGAGGTATCCAATTGGTAATTGAGTAGGATGGCAAAGTGTCAGGTTGGTAGGATAGTAGAGTGACAGGTTGCTAGTTGCATAGAGTGGCAGGTAGATCAGTTTGAAAGGTTGGGTTTAGGCCTGATGGGTACCCATTCAGGGATTAAGGTGATGCCTCGGCAGGGGTGGGGGGATAATGAAATGTCCATTGGGGGGAGAGGGATAATTAGGGGGTCAGTCAAGAGTCTGAGGGGAGGGAGTGAGCAATTCAATAGTTACCCAAGCATTAGAGCAGCTTTTAATTGTTCTAATATTTGTACGGTAAGTGAGTAAGCTAGAAGCATCAAAAATTGCTGATTTTAAGTCAGAGTTGGTGACTCTTTAGAGGGTTCCAAATGTTGGACAATTGCCCATCAGAAGTTTCAATTTCCTCAACAATGACCACACAGTTGGTACTTCTGGATGGTCACAACATGAAAAGTTGCCTCAACTAGTGTCTTCCTTTTGGAAGATTTGAACCTTTATGTTCTGAAGTTAGGTTTGTCAACTATGATTATATATATTTAGAACAGTACAGTACAGTTATAGAGTCATAGAATTGTATAACATGGAAACAGAATCTTCAGTCCAACTTATCTATGCCAACCAGATATCCCTAAATTAATCTAGTCCCATTTGCCAGCACTTGGCCCATATCCTTCTAACCCCTGAGGAAGTTGAACAGTTCATCCACTTCACCAACACCTTCCACCCCGACCTCAAATTCACCTGGACAGTCTCAGATTCCTCCCTCCCCTTCCTCGACCTTTCTATTTCTATCTCAGGCGACCGAATCAACACGGACATCTACTACAAACCAACCGACTCCCACAGCTACCTGGACTACACCTCCCCCCATCCTGCCCCCTGTAAAAACGCCATCCCATTCTCCCAATTCCTTCGACTCCACCGCATCTGCTCCCAGGAACACCAGTTCCAAAAACGTACAACCCAGATGCCCTCCTTCTTCAAGGACCGCAATTTCCCCCACAACGTGGTCGACGATGCCCTCCACCGCATCTCTCCCACTTCCCGCTCCTCCGCCCTTGAGCCCCGCCCCTCCAACCGCCACCAGGACAGAACCCCACTGGTCCTCACCTACCACCCCACCAATCTCCATGTACAGCGCATCATCCGCCATCATTTC
>NC_057729.1:31050819-31107832 GCF_004010195.1 Chiloscyllium plagiosum
CCCTCCCACGCTGTGTGTGTGTGTCCCTCCCTCGCTGTGTGTGTGTGTGTCCCCCCCACCCCCGTCTGACCTATCACCCTCACCTTGACCTCTTTCCACCTATCACATTTCCGACGCCCCTCCCCCAAGTCCCTCCTCCCTACCTTTTATCTTAGCCTGCTGGACAAACTTTCCTCATTCCTGAAGGGCTTATGCCCGAAACGTCGTTTCTCCTGTTCCCTGGATGCTGCCTGACCTGCTGCGCTTTTCCAGCAACACATTTCCAGCCCTTCCCATTCATGTACCCATCGAGATGCTTTTTAAATGTTGTAATTGTACCTGCCTCCACCACTTCCTCTGACAGCTTATTCCATACCCACACAATCTTCTGCATGAAAATATTGCTTCTTAGGTCCCTTTTAAATTTTTCCCCTCTTGCCTTAAACCTATGCCTCTAGTTCTGGACTCCCCTACCCTGGGAAAAAGACCTTAACTATTCACCCTAGCTACGCCCCTCTTGATTTTGTAAACCTCTATAATGTCACCCATCAGCCTTTCTGGAAGTTCATCGTGATTAGCCCTTCGGCTCCAGCCAATACATCCATTTTGTGATACGCTGCCTCCCTATTCCAGTTGGAAAACAGAAAAACTTATACCTAATTGAATGATCCCTAACTCTCACCCAGTCTATAATCTTTCTCAATTTTCAATAATTTTTTATATCAGGTCAAAAGAAATCTTCAATGATAATGACAAAAAGAAAATCAATCTTTTTAATATTCCTCTGATTTTTTTTTCTCCAGGCTTGCACATGACTGTGTCCTGGAGATTGGTGTTCAATTCCTGAAGACCCCAAGTCAATTCTGGAGACTGGGCACCCTATTTGAAGTATTGACAGATTTTCCTAGTTCATGGTAGATTTTGTGTTTAATGACATGCAATTAAATTTGTGAGGAAGAACTTCTCAAAACTGAAGCAATTTGGGGCAAAATTTACAAATGGATTACCAAATTGCATCCAAAGAAGAAAATGTAACCTTGTAATTTAAAAGATTAGCAGTCTACTTTGAGCCAGCTGGCTATGTGCCCAGCGTGTCCCTCTGAATAGTACTAACTATGCACTTCCAGTTGTAGTAGATCTGGGCCCTGCCCTGGGAGTGAAAGGCCATAGCAAACCACCACTGATTAGAAAAAGTCCTTGGAATGGGATAGGATGATATAAAAAATTGTTGAAAATCGAGAAAGATTATAGACTGGGTGAGACAGTGGGACAAGGACTTGCCATTGAAAAGAGCACACATAAATGAATGAACATTTTATCATATGAAAATGTCAGTTTAAATTATGAAATATTTATATCACACAGGTTAGATTTTGATATGCAAATTTGACTTGTTTGAAAATAGAATTTCCCCAAACTCACCAAATTAGGAATTAATTTACATATATGAATTTAGCTAGTTATGTGCAAAAAAATGATTTTCCTGTAACTTAAATCTGTATTAACAAACTAAAATAATCTAAGTAGAATTACAAAATTAATGATATTCAATGCTGAATGCTTATCCCAAATGCAATCAGGCAGATTAACTTTATCCAAAATAAAGTTAATGGCTGCAGATTATTCTCATAAATGTGGCTACAAAAGTTGCCCTTCTTAAAAAAATATTTCACTATTGGATTTCCTTGTTACTAAGATGTTTTCTACTATATTCTCTAGCAGAGAATAAAAACTATCACCAAATCTGTTCCATCACACTCTGTAATAGATGAAAGTAAATAAGCACAAGTATTCACTGCTAATTTTATTTGAACACAATCACCTTCTGTTTGATTAATAATACAAGCAATATCCTGAAAACATTTAATAAGTATTTGCAGTGGAAAATAAAACAAAACAAAGGCCAGGAAATGGAATGCTCTCTTGTGCTTTATTGGAAACCTTGGAACCAAATCAACCCGGTACAACACAAAAGATTTAATTAAAATCAATGATCAAATATACACCAATTTATTTAAATATATTGTGTAGATGCAAACATTTCTAATCTTTTCTTCTAATTAAAAGAGATTACAACATGTCTAATTCAAATCTCACAGATACTAAATACTGATAACAAGGACTGCAGCATCTTTTGAGGGATTATCATTTTGATGAACAGTTAAAATACAGTTGAATTTGTACATTCAGGTAGAAGGAAAAATAAAATTATCATGTTCCTATTGAAGAAACAACAGGGATTGTTTTCTGGGCAGTACCTCCAAAAAACAATAAACAGATCGCTTAGTTGATGTTTGTTGGATCCTGTGATTCACAAATCAGCTTCCAGTTAATAGCACTTAATAAAGCAATTCTGTGCTGGGGGAAAAAAAAGCACTACCGCAGTTAGGTGGTAGTGTGGGGGTTAAAAAAAAAATTACCAAAAATAAAAGAAAATAAAAAAAATAAAAAAAATTAAAAAAAAGCAATTCTCTGAATGTGAAGTGGCTGTGGGTATTCTTGGGAAACAGTGAGGTGCAGTATAAATGCTAGTTTGCTTTTAATCTTGTCAGTAAGTGAGCAATAATTACTTAAAATAATGCTGTCAAATATTTTTCAAGTGTGTTACACTTAGTTTAGAAGTTGGAAAAATTACAAAGAATTTATTTAAAAATGTACAACACAAACACACATTGTTTTGTAGTTGTAAAAGTCAAGCAAACATAAATATTCCAATCACTAAATAATTTCTGAGTGGATTTAACATGTTTTTGATGAGAATGCACTTTTTTCCTTTCAAAATGATCTGAAAGTATAGGTCAATTACCAACAGTTATACAGTTCATCATTAGCAATAGGCACTTGGCAGTACCATTCAACAATACCATTACTGATTCATATCATTACAGAGATCTGTAAAATTAGTTATCAATGAGATTTATTTTTCTTTCCTCCTAGGGTTAGTGCTAAATCATAGGTTCATTATTAATGTGCACTGTTGTAATCAATCAATAAGCATATCATTTCTGTTTTATATATATATATATATTTAGAAAAATTATTTTTTATTTACTAAATTACATTAAGATCAAGCTAATTAGTGCTCAGACATCTACAAGACACAAATTTCAACAACTGTGCCTGTATCAATCATTTGATATCAAAATGAAGCTAATCCACCTTACAAATATTGAAATGTCCACTCCCAAATGTTTTTTTTTCCCTTCTACATGTGGTATCGTAAATCACAATGAAAATTAAAATGGAGAAAATACATTGCATATGGTTTCTAATTCATGTTTTCTTGTTTACTTGTTCCTAAACATCAAATTATTAGAGCTTTATATTTTATCTTCTGCTACATTAAACTAGCTCAATACAGCAGTTTTTACTGTACAATATTTAAAATCTCAATTTATAAGATTTATTTTATCACAGCATCACAAGAAAGAGTGTGATGTTTTACTGTGATCTCATTATTTTAATATAGCTTAGAAAATTATAAATCGCACAGTTCCATCTATAACTTGGAAAATGGATTATGAAAAATTGTTCTTTTTTCTGGCAGAATAATCATAGGAAAATGAGTATTGTACATCACTTACATTGATTTAAATGCTCACATTGATTGTTTTGACCTTTATTGTCAGCTCAAACCTACTTAATACTGCAGTGTGCTGGCATGTCGGCCATTACAGCTCCATTCAACAGCCGGCAGAAATGTTTGCAAATGTGACTACACCAGCAATTCACAACCATTTAAATGCTTGTAAGATGTCTTCTTGCATTAATAATTAATCCCTCACTAGCCCTCGACTACTTTCATTTTGACTGCAGGTCTTGTTTGCTGGAAATTTGCATTTGATATTGTTGTCACTTAATTGATAATTGTTTTTTTCATAAAGATACACAATCTTTTTTGCATTCACTTCATGCACAAAATATTGAAATAACTTTAATATGCAAAAGCATTGGGACACTATTGCAGATATACAACTTGTGATGTTTCTAAGGTAACAGTTTAATGCTGTGAGTAGTGTAGAATGTGTCAGTGAAAATGTAATAGGAAATTACAGAATTTTTCTGAACATGCTGTACAGTCATGAAGAGTCAGAAAAATAGGAAATACATTGAAGTTGTGAAAATAAGCAGACAGGTTGGTGCCTACTGGGATCCTCTCAGATAACTGTAATATATCTTACCCATTGTACTGTGAGGAAAATGACACTACCGCTGTTCTGTAGAAATGTATTTTGTAGAAACACGGTATGGATAAAAATATGCTATTTTCATTCCACATTTTTTCTGTTCTTTTACAAAAAAAAATTTCAACTTCATTACATATAACACAGAAATCATTGCCACTGTTAGATTCACTTACCCAATCACAAAATAATGACCTATAGTCTGATTATAAAAAAGAGCTAATAGTGAAATTCTAGTACCAACAAGATAAAACTAGGCATCTCATTATGAAAGCACGTTTTAAATTTGCAGTTTTCTTAGAGTTGAATATTTAGTTTCTGTCTTTTGAAAGGAAAATAAAGTTAATCCTGAAAGTACCCTGTATCCCGTTTATATACATTTCCCATATATTTAACATATTTGTAAGGATGGGAAACCCGTTTGGTTCATGCACCATTTTCAGTGCATGCAATGTTTGATAAACATGAATAGGGTTATGTTAAAACTCTGAGCTAGATGAAAGAACATAGGCATAGATACTGCTATTTATCTCATGTAAACATGCCGATTAACAAAGTGCTATTTTTTTAAAGGGTATAGCTGGAACAGTAAGTGTATTGAAACCTCAAGGAGCTAAGCCCCACCTAACCACTACCCAACAAAAAAATCCATTTGTTTTGCCCAACAATTATTTTCCAGAGGCCAAATGGCAATGTATCTAGATTGAGGATGCAAAAGGAAAAGAGAAGCTGCAATAGCATCAAAATTCAGTGGTATTTTGCTATTTTAAATTTTGCTGATGTCAGCTGCTATTCTCTACGCACTAGGCAATGAATGTCACCTGCTCATGTTCACAGCCAAGCAGCTTTTAGTTATCCCGTTAAAGGCTTTTATTAACCCTAACCTGCCAATATATTGCATCAACTAAAGATGATCATTCTTTGATGCAAAAATGAAAGAAATTCCAATGCATGCAAATAGTAATTATTAGAGATCGAAATGAAAATAATAAATAAAATGAAACAATTTTACGCAGGAAGTGAAAAAAAAATTGCGTTTACACCAAGAGGTGTAAATCCGCAGCCAGGACTCAAATGTTTGATTACATTGACTTGCGGAAGTTGAATATAAAAAAAGTATACCTGTCAGAAAAAAGGCACTTTGCTTATTTATGAGCTATGTGGAAGCGCTAATCTCTAACATTTATTTTACTACACTGAGTGGTCAACGCGGTTTAAGTAAACTTAAGTGCTCGGTTATCCCTTGGACTTCCTGGACAGATTGTAAACACATTTAGTATTAATGTAAATGTTCATACCGCAGTTATCCAAAGGTTTGAAATGTAATATGTTGGCGATGAGGTCTATGTATGAATGTAGATGAAGAATCTGGGACAGCAGGGTAAATCAGGCCCGGGGCTTTGGGGGGCTCATTATGTTTGGACTGGGTGAGGATTCTTTTGGATCAAAAGAGTCACCGTTCCCAGCAGGCAATTACAAGAAAAAGCCCTCGCTCACTGACCCCAATACTGTAGCTGACGATCGGAGACTGTTAGCTACATTGTAAGCACTGTATCCATGTGGGCCCTAAGAATTAACTTGTAATCTTCCTCAAGCCTTCTTTAAATGAATTGCATCTGCACGTAAAAGAGAAAAAAAAAGTGGATGATACCATTCTGAAAGAGGGTAAGAAACCTTCATGGATTCGCCTCTGTGGAGTGTAAACCGACAATAATGCAACAATCTCTTAAAAATTCAATGTATCAAACAGATGTTCTTAATCATTAGTTTGATAATATTCAAAGTAAAAATATGTTGTTTAGACATTATGTTCGTGTAACTAAATCAAATAGTATCCAGCTAGCTGCACTCGCCATACCGAGTTTTCCCATATTCAATTAATCAGTTAAAGTGAAGCAGTACAAAATCAACATTACAATCCACTTCCACCTCATAAAACACACACCACACAGGACATTTTCAAATCCTCATATATGCAATTCATGTTTGAATTTAAAGAATAATGTTTTGTGTATGTTCCTATAACCAAAATGAATTATTGCCAAAGAATAAACAAATCATTGTGGATTAACTTTGAGAAAAATCGACATAGTTTGCTTTTTGAAATTTTACAGAATGTCTCACTCTTTTTCAAAGATGCCATATTTTACAGTAGCTTCTTCCATATGTCGAAACACGTCAGGAAAACTTTGGTTCGGTTGATTTTTTTTCTTGCAATCATGTCACAAATCATGACAATACTGGTACGCGTGGATGAGACTGCATAGTATGTAAAATAAGGGAGTCAGCAAACTTAAAAAAAAAGTGATCTTTCGGCCGAAGAAAATAATAAAGTTTTGGAAGATTGGTGTTGGAAAGACAAGGTATAGTTTTAGGTAAAAATTCAATACTTACTAATGTACATTCTATATTACTAGAATTTTGTTGTGGACAAGTAAACTCAGTTTGAATTTTATGTTATCTAATGGATGTTCATACAAATACATACATATGAGGATAGGTTCATTCTTTCCCCATTGCTTATTTCGCCACAAGTTTTTTTTAAATTATTTGCTTGCCAATTCATTCAGTGTTTAATTGTTTGCATGCTACTATTGTAAAAGACGGACGGGTTTCCTTGATATCTTAATAAGAAAGTCATGGTTATTGTGCTAAATCCAGCCTAAGAAGATAATAAAAATATTCCAACTTTTACGCACACAATCAAAGGTCACCGAAGGGGTTTAAAGATTATCAGGAATAGAAACGAATTTGGATTTGAGGTTACAACCAGATTACGTAGTCCTTGAATGGTGCAGCAGCCTCCAGAGGCTGAGTGGCCTTACTCCTGTATCTAATTCACGTGCTTGGATGTATACACACACATGAAAATAGATTACAGAGTGGGAGGACAGATTAAGTAATTTAAAGTCCAGTAAAGATAAAGTGCATATGACTCCTGAAGCTTGGTAACTCATTAGACTTGGTCCATTTGAAGATAGATGATTTATTTTGTTTTTTAAAGGCAGCAGCTGTTGGTTTGAAGTTGCTTAAAAAAAAATTGTTTATGACACGTGGATCAATAAAAAAACATACTCAAAACTTGAAGTTTGTATAGAATGTGATTGAAGCCCGAACAGCGTTCTTACTTCTTCAGAGTCTCAGGTCCTTGTTCTGGTCTGTAGTGAAAACAGGTTTCTAAACACTCAAAGGGTTAACTAATTGTCATATGACCATGGGATGGACAATAAATAGTGGCCAGCCAGCTACGCCCATGCCCCATGAATGAATAAAATAAAAAATCTCTCAGTTATGGCTAGTTACATAATATGGTTGTGGCATAATGAATTCCAGATGCGTGGTTTATATGGTTAGATACTGTCTGGACAAATTCCATTCATAGCCAAAATCTCATTATCCAAGTAGCTATGTCTAATGGTTTGTCTCCACACAGTTGATAACCCAGTTTGTCTGGATCCTTTGCTAATGGTATAGGAGATGGTCTTCATTCAGACTCCTTCAAGGCAATTTTTCCTTTGCAGACAGGTAGTTTCCATTTCAATGACTTTGACGTGTAGAAGATATAGTGGTGCAAAATCTTCAGCCATCTTTGGCTGTCATTTCAAATAGTTTGAATGTGACTTCTGACTTTAAAAAAAAATTAATGGTTTCAAGCAATAATTTCATAAAATGATTTTTCATAATGCTTGTCTTGTAAGCAAGGTACATAAGCATATATACTTCCTACTTTGGTAATTGCTTTCAGCAGTAGAGTATTAATATCATAGTCAATAATAAGATCAGAAACATTATTTATTTGCTTATTTGTACTGCAGTATTGATATGCTAACACATTTTAGCACATAACACAAGGTACAGCTGAATCTTCTTTCATGGTATTAGTTTAGCTTTTATTATAGACACTATCACGTTTAAAGTGAAATGTTGATGCACTTATTGCTGCACAGTGCATGTATATGTGTAATTATATAAGTTATTTAGAGAAACCTACTTTACATTTTCATTTTAAAATTTCTGTGAAATAATGCTTAGGTGAATATAGCAGAAAGCCAAGCTCCAAATACATTATTAACTCTCGGTTAATGGGGCCTCTTCATGTTTAATGCCACAGTACTTATATTCACATTGCATTACTGTCCAAAAATAAAACAACATAGGCTTATAAACTGGGAAATAAAATGTCAACACTGGACACGTCCTAGACATACTGCACTACATCAAGGCTACTGCGGCACTTTTCAGCAATGACTTAACCACACTGCATTGCAACACAACTGGCCCAGAAGTGCTGTAGTTAGCTTATTTGTAGATTTCAGTTGGGGCTTGCTGATCTGAAGGTTTTTTTTAAGACACAAATTTCTTCCAGCTGAGAGGCTTTATGGCTCACTCTAATGAAAGTTCTCATGCAAGTAATATCTAGAACCTTTGTTAAAATCTAGTCTCATCTGTAGGTAAAATGGTAAATGATTGACAAATGCAAGACAGGAAATTCTAATTCAGAATAATGACCTAATTTTGATAATATATCTATGTTTAATATCATCTACTTCTATCTTATTTCTATCACATTATACTTAATATTTGTAATATTTTTACAAAAAGAATAAAGTATTATACTTATTCTCATTGCAGGAGTTTAAAATTTAAAGATAAGGTCACAAATTATTTTTGAAAAAATGTATAAATTACAGGTCAATTTTTATAAATTCCCAACACAATTTATTTTTAGATGCATTTTTACTTTTAAAAAGGATAACCTTGTCACGTTATATGCAATGTGATCTCTTTCAAATAAAAACTGCTAAATTGAAGAGAACTAGAGTAATGGATAACTTTAGTTCCAACTAATATATGTCTGAAGGTAGGCCATCCTGTTGAGTCATCACCTCCAGCTCACTTAAATTCACTTGCAAATGGAAAATTTAATTTTAAATAGAAAGGCAAGGGTGAAAAAAAAAGGAAAAATAGGCCATCACAATTCATCTCAAGTATCATAGAGGATAATTAGACACAATGGCAAGCTGTGGTGGGCCTACTTTACAGTGTGGTTTGGAGAGCTGCAGTTGTAATTACACAGCCATCATGCTGAATGCAACAATCAGTGCTTGACTGCACCATGACAGCCCATCGGACCACCAGTAACAAAATAGCTTGAATCTATATAAATGGGAACTTAAGATCAATGAGTGGGGCAAAGTGTTTATGATGTATCTGATATGCTTGCAGAAACTTCTTTGATCTACCTTTATTATTAGATAAGTACAACCACTACAAACATTAATTCAAATATTCCAATCTGTATTTTGCAACTGTAGTCATCCAATAGCACTGCACTGGTTCTATGATATTCTAAATCTAATCTTTTTATCCTTGCTGGTGAGTATTTATAAAATAAACCCTAGTATCAATTTCAATACACTAAAATATTTAAGATTCAAAATTTGAAAATATATCAGGATTTGGGATTAAAATGTTCCCAGTGCAAATTAATATCAGGTAAATGAAGTACATTGAAAGGAGCTCATATGCTTATCTCTGGAATGCCTTATGAAGAAGGTTTGACTAGATTGGGCTTGTACACATTGGAGTTCCTCATTGAAATAAACAATATTTTAAGGGGGCTTGTTGATGCTCAAGTGATGTTTCCCCTTGTAAAGAAATCTAGAACTAGGGGATACAGTTGAAATACACAGGGCAGAATTTAAACAGCCCCTGAACAATGTTGTCAATGTCGGATCAATTGGGAAAAGATGGCAAGCTGGGAAAAATGAGATTTTTGACATCTAATAATTCGGATTTTTCACCCAAGCTTTGAATAGTGAAATGAGAATCCCACTTGTCAGCAGTGAGAGGTCTGTTTGCATATATTAACATCTCATTATTACTTAATCTTGCTTCATTTATCTGCAGTTTGCTATTTTCCCAGGCAGTGTGGAGAAATTAGACAGCAACAATTCTCGATATGAAAGTCAGAGCAGGTACATGGCAGCTCTAGCCTGCTGCTTGCTCCACCAGCCTCCAATGTGGCCAGCAGTCCCAAACATCACTCCATGGCCAATGATGCCTGCATCCTTTGTCCGCAGAGGTTGGCATTAGGCATGCACCAGCCTCACCATATCATCATGGTACATCTGTGGCTCACTTCAAATATCATTTATCATTTCAATTCTGTACTTTGAAGCAGACTGACACCTTACATTGCAATGCTGCTGCCAAGGTGGCTTTGCACCCAAGGTCAGGCAACCATTTCATGCATCAGAGCAGATTGTGTTACAGCACTCTTCGCTTGCTTTCTTAACACTCACTCACTTTGCACCTACTTGGATGTTCACAGCATCTGCCATGCTTTGCCTTTTTGTACTTTGCTTCCTCATTAAGAACTAATAGCCTCATGGTACCTCTGCAGACCTTGCCATTTACTGCAAACTCAACAGAAGGCAACTTATCATTTTAGTCAGCTGTGATCGATCAATGAGGTGGACATATTGCTGTACCCCACCATGCTATATCAACATCATAACTGCAGTACATGCCAGAATCTTACCTAGCACACTGAACATCCTTTGACCAAAAAACCATGTCTCAAAGTCTATGAAAGTCAAGTCAAGAGGCACTGTTGTTAGGCAGGGAATATGAACAGTAAATAAGAGGCACCGTCTTATCTCAGTTTAAAAATATTTAGCTTGAACATGGTCAGTCAGGCACTTGGATCAATCAGATTCCATTACAATCCAGGGAATGAGCCACGGTTGGTTTTGGAGGTCTGGTACAACCAGTCCAGGGCTGAATGGTAATAGGTCAGGGAGCTGCACAGATATATCCACGGATCTAGTGACTCATCAGTTGGGCTGGCTTTCCACGTCAGTGCATGGGTCAGTCTGCACAGGGGGTCAATTCATTGAAAAGTAAGAGGGATTAACAGGGACTCCAGCTGTGGTGGGGACACTGGTGATGTCAGTTGTGGTGAGTAGAGGCAGCATGCTGGAGTGCAGCGGAGAAAATAAATGTGAAAGTAGAGGTGGAAGTAGAGCAAGAATGATATGCAGGACTGTGGGACAGTAGTCATATGATCAATACCAGCTTGGCTTTGAGGGAGAAACAGTGGATAATCTATCTGACAAAATTATGCCTGATAATTAGTGGGTATATTAGGGAGATGAGCAATTAAGTAAAAGAATTAGGATGAAACGTGGTGAAGATCAAGGCCAACCAAGTTGACAGTGAGAACAAGGATAGAAAGGACAATGAAGATTTGAGAGGTATTTAAATGGAGAGGCTAAGGCTGCAACTCACTCATTGAAGTGCTGCCTGTGGTGCCTTCCATCCTCCTCCAAATTGCAAGGGTGCAATCAGAATTAAAAATGACTGCCACCACACCTGGAGTGGGTGGAGTAATTTTTCTTCTAAGGGAATGGCTCTAATTGTGAGCATTGTGAGGCATTTCATGGGGAAGAGTGTGAAGCAAACTCTCACTCAGTACAGGTCAAAGATATTTGATATCACATAATTCAGTGAATGAACCTTATGCATTGACCAACTATATTCTTACCACAAGAAGTCCTGACGATATAATTCACTGTTGCAACTTTATTCTAGTAATGGCCAAAATTCCCAAGTAACATCAAATAAGCATCAACGATTCAATTTTGTTCCAGAATTCACACTTACTGTTCAATGGGCTTATTTCCATAGCGTATGCAAGCCAATCACTTCACACCTTCACTTATAAATACCCACATCATTATCCTAATTGCAATCTTATCTTTCTTGGATAATGTGAGGTTTGGAGGGAGGGAGGTTCTTCTTGCCACCACACATACAATCTCTTACTGAGCATGGGCAAAATGAATAGAGCAGTATACATTTGAAGCAAGTTAATGATACATGTAGAGGCACCTCATTGGCATCCCTGTCAAAGGGCTCCATGTCTCAATGTATTGAGAATTGTTGTTTAAATGTTATTCATGTGTGTTGTGACTGATAAATGACAACATTACTGAGGACCTGCTTTGTTTCTCATATTTCCCAGATAGGCTCATTGAAACCATGTCTAATGGATCGAAGCACAGAAAGCATCCATAAGAATGGACAAAGAATATATCTGTCTGGAAGCCCAGCAGATGTGGAGTAACCTGTGTAAAGCTTGCAGTCATTGGGGCCTTTTGATGCAGGAGAGCCATAATTGCTCATCTTCCATGGAAGGGCATGCGAATGAGAGAGAGAGAGAGAGAGAGAGACAGTGGTGCTATACTTTGTTTACAGCTGGCAATCAAAATGGTATGTCATGATTTCCAGCATATGTGCAATGTAATACTTCCTTTCACTGCAGGCAAAAAAGGGTCATAAGATGACTGAAATTAATAATGTTAGCAAAAAAAAGTCTGCAGATGCTGGAATCCAAAAGAGATAGGCAGGAGGCTGGAAGAACATAGCAAGCCAGGCAGCATCAGGAGGTGGAGAAGTCCAATGTTTTGAGGATAACTCTTCTTCAGGACTGGGGTTAGTGATAGGGGGTGTTGCAGATAAAGGGGACAGGGGAAGGGTCATGCGTGGGGAGATGGCAGAGTGGTGAGGTGGTGTTAGGTGAATATAGCTGGTAGGTGCGACCTGGTAATTCAATGGGAGGAATGAATGCGGTTGGAACCTGGAAGGAAGGGTCAGTTGGTGGGATAACAGGGAGGAGGTGGGGCTGGAAAGGGAGTTGGGGAATGGGTGGGAAGGTTTTTTTAAAATTGGAGAACTCAATGTTGAGTCTTCCAGACTGTAGGCTGCCCAGGCGGAAGGTGAGGTGATGTTCCTTTCAATTTGCGGTCTGATTCATTGTGGCAATGGGGGAGGATGGAGATGTCAGAGAGGGAGTAGGAAAGGGAATTTAAATTGGTGCTGACTGAGGAATCAGACTTGCCCTTATGGGCCTGGTTGTGATGCTCGATGATACATGCCCTTAGTTTATCGTTGGTCTCCCTGATGCAGAGAAGACCATATTGGGAGCACCAGATACAGTAAACTAGGTTGGAGGAGAGGCGGGTAAGCCTCTGTCTCACCTGGAGGGCTGTTTGAGGCCTTCAATCCAAGTTGGTCTCCCTGATGCAGAGAAGACCATATTGGGAGCACCAGATACAGGAGAGGCGGGTTAGCCTCTGTCTCACTTGGAGGGCTGTTTGAGGCCTTCAATCCAACCTGTATTCACCTATCATCACCTCATCACTCCGTCCCTCTTCCCAACCATAACCCTCGCCCCCCCCACCTCTTTATCTGCAATTCCCCCTTTCCCCACCCCCATTCCTGAAGAAAAGTCATACCTGAAAATTTGGACTTCTCCACCTCCTCATGCTACCTGGCTTGCTGTGCTCTTCCAGCCTCATGCTTGAAATTAATAATGGCCGACACCATGAGTCATCTCCTGTCTGGAGCTGAGCAGTCCTCTGAGTACCAGTGATCTGGAACATTTTTTCCTTGACCAGCTGCAGAGACATGTGAGTGATATCTTCACCAGATTCTATAGTACCGACCAAGGAGTCAGTACCAGTGTCAGAGAGTGCAAGAGACAGCATTGCCAGCATGCTTCCACTGAAAGGTCCCTGTCTTCTTCCTCAGAGTGAACGAGGAGTGTTAGTTGGAGGGACTGGTCTCTTCAGGGTGGAGAGTGTGCAGATATTGTTGGTGCCTGCAGAAACAAGAGAGGGAATGAATTGTGACTTAGGGGTAGATGTTTGGGCATGTTATGAATATACTCACAGTGGCAGTAATTGGAAAGCAGCACAGTATTTGACAATTAATCTTTTTTTGGTTGTTGAGATATGGAGGTCTCACCATATGAGTCACCTCTATCCTCTCCCATTGGGCAAGGATCCTCTCCTCATAGGGGATGAGGAACAAATGTTGACTATCTCATCACCTGTCTTGGCCCTCTGTGCCCTCTCATGGACTGTTTTCAACAGGTGTGATGGAAAAGGAGGAATTGAGTGAGATGAAAATGGTTGGCACTGCTGTTAGTGCTGGTGCAGGTGAGGGAGAAAATGTCGAAGTGTTCTATTGACTGAGAAAAGTTAAAAATCACACAACACCAGGTTATAGTCCAACAGGCTTATTTGGAAGCACTAGCTTTCGAAGCGCAGCTCCTTCATCAGGTGATTGTGAAGCAGGATCATAAGACACAAAATCTATAGCAAAAGATTACAGTGATACAGTCATACATTGAACAAATCTAAATTGTTAAGTCTTTCATCTTTTAGAATGCATTTACTGGTTTCAGTTCTTTAATATATAAATCCCAGAACTTTTTTTAAGTCACATTCTCAATATAATTTAAGGTTTATAACAAAAGGTGACATCTCAGCTCAGACAATGGTGTGAGTCATACCAATCTTGAGTTAGACTGGTTCTATTTCCAAAGTGGAATTTACAAATATTATAGGATTCACTGCCCACATTCAGTGCTTGCAGGTTCTGCATTTTATGAGCAAAATGGAATGTATCTGCAAATATAATTCTGCAAATACAAATTCCCCCCATAAACATATGTGTGTGTGTCCATGCGGGAGAGAGAGAGACCGAGTGGGTGTGTGAGTGTGATGGGGCATAAGCCTGTGAGAAGTGCGTGTGTAGGCATGAGTGTGGGAGGTGTATGTGTGTGCGTATGAGAGAGAGCTTGTGTATGAGAGAGGATCTGCGTGAATGTGTGAGATTGTAAGTGTGTGTATGTGTGTGAGAGAGAGACTGTATAGTGCAATGGGGTCACCTGCAGTGTGACATGAACCCAAGGTTCCAGTTGAGGCTATCCTCATGGGTACCAAACAAGGTTTTAGTACAAAAGGTGAGATGTCACCTTTCGTTATAAAACCCTAAATTATATTGAGAATGTGACTTAAAAGAAGTTCTGAGATTTCCATATTAAAGAACCGAAACCAGAAAGTCCATTCTAAAAGATGAAAGACATAACGATCTAGGTTTGTTCATTGTATCACTGTAATCTTTTGCTACAAATTCTTTGTCTTATGGTCCTGCTTCACAACCACCTGATGAAGAAGCAGCACTTTGAAAGCTAGTATCTTCAAATAGACCTGTTGGACTATAACCTGGCGTTGTGTGATTTTTAACTTTGTCCGCCCCAATCCAATACTGGCTCCTCCAAATCATTGACTGTGTAGGCAGCATAGATGGTATTAAGAGATAGCAGTTTGGGGGTTCAGGTGTGAGCATGTTTGAGGGAATATCCTGCTTATAAGTGTGAGAAAGGTAGCCCATGAGCCCTGGTGGCAGGCAGGTGCAGGAGCAGCAATAGAGTGAGTGCAAGATGCAAAGAGAGGGTACTAGCATTCCTGAAGAAGGGCCTGTGCCGTGCTATTCCAGCAATAAAGTTTCAACTTTGATCTCCAGCATCTGCAGACCTCACTTTCTCCTACTAGCATTTACTCTTGTGAAGTGTCATTTATCTTCTTCCTATATTCTAGGTGTTCCTTCAGACAATTAACACTGCACTGAACTAAGTGGCAATCTTAAACCAGGCCAACAGGATATGGTTCTTTGAGTCTCCTCCTGCAGTACTGAGGGAAGAGGTTAGCCTTCCTCTCCACCAGTCCATCCACCAGGACCTCCAGATTCCTGTGGTGAGGCAATGTGTCAACTTCCCTTTCTCCCTCACCCTGCCAGGTGCAGCAACCGGAAGTGAATGGCAGTTTCAAGCTGGCAACAATTGACATGGTGCACAGCAGGGATTTAAACATGGAAAGTAATTGGAGGTCCTAACAATGGAAGAAACTGATGAGGAGAAACGTATTCTCTCAGAGGCTCATTACTCGTTGGAATTCTCTACCCCTAGGTTATTGGATATATTCCAGGCTGAGTTAGCCAGATGTTTTGATTAACAAGTGAGTCAAAAGCTGTGGTGAGCAGGTGGGAGAGTGAAGTTAAGACCACAACCAGATCAGCCATAATCTTGTCAAATGGTGGAACAGGCCTGGTGGAGTAGTGGTGGATACAAACAGTCTATTCCTACACCTATTTTTATACCCTTATGTTCAAAATTCACCACTGTATTTACTTATCGGGTCTTATTTTGTAATATTTGATTGGTCAGATCTATAGATTCAACTATTTGCAATGAGACTGAAAATATAAACTAGCATTTGAGAGAAAATATCTTCTAAAGCCTGGCAAATCATTCTTTGGGGTCAGAGAGGAATTTCCTCAAGTTTATTTTTCTTAAATTGTCATTACTGGGTCTTCTGTTCCTCAGTCTCTTCCGGATGATTGCATGCTTTCATGAGGGAGGGGGAAGGGAGTAATGATGTTGATATGCATGCCAGGATGGGATATGCTCAATTATCACAAATTTGTTTGTTGTTCTTTACCACATGTAATAGTTAGATTTATCTCAGTAAGCTGTTAGAAAAACCGAAATAGATTTATCCACATTAATTGAATCCTTGTGACTCTCAGCAAGGTACATTTCAGTAGTAGGCAGGTTTCTCATCATCTTTAAGATGATTTCTGGAGTTGTAAAAAAGAATTGTATGTATACATCCCATTATTGTTGTGTTTCCCAGAATGTTTCTGTAGTAAGTTGCGTATTTTTGCTTCAGAAAAAACAGGTTATTTCCTGTGGTTTTACACCTTCCTGACTAGATTTCCACCACAAAACTGTATCTCTGATCTTAGATTATGCTTTTCTTAACAACTGATATCCCCATCTCCATGTAATCAGTTCATCCTAGATGCTGACTATGTTTTTGTAAAGAGATACAAAAAGAAAAAGACAGTCGTAGCACATTATATGGAATATGGATAAGCAGGATGGTTTTGTGCATGTTGAATGAAAGCCAGTTTAATTTTGTATACATTTTAACTAATTATTATTCTCTGCATTATCTTTACATGATTTTGTTTTACATTTTGAGTTGATATGTAAAGGCACATCGTCACTTTGTATTGCCGCTGACAGAACTTGAGGTGTTGTGACATTTTCACTCACAAAAGTATAGACAGTAAGTATAAGGTAACTTCCATAGTACAAGCCTGGGAATGAACAGTGTGTACACAATTCAAACTAGTTACTGTCTAAACAAAGATTGTTGCAATGGCTCAAGAGCAATGCTGACAAGGAAATGTTAAATCCGTAGGGAGGAATTTTCAATTTGTTCTTAAAATGGGTCTACAACAGTTAGAGCAATGATGTCATTCACCCCTTGTCATCTGCACAAAGTTGCCAGTATGAATTATGTTGCTAATTGGACATAATACCATGAATTTGGTTGTTGGGTTGATGCAAGATTGCTATGCAGGGTTATTTTGGGCGGACCAGACATCACTACCTGTTACAAAAACAGAATCATGGAATTGCTGAGCAGATTAGACAGCATCATTTTTGTTCTTTGTCATTCTTTCATAGGATGTGGCAGTTTCTGGCAAGGTCAGCCCGTGTTGTCAATCCTAAATTGTCCATGAGCTGGGTGACTTGCTAGGCCAATGAAAAGTCAATCGCTTTGCTGTGGATCTGGAGCCACATGTAAAGCAAGCCAGGTCAGGATGGCAGACTTCTTTCCCTTAATGGCACTACAGAAGGCCTGTTTAGGACATCAATGTTAATTGTCATGGTAACTATTACTGAGACTAGATTTTTAAAAATATTCTAGCCTTATTATATGAAGTTAAATTCAACCAGCAGTGTGGAATTTGAACCCACATACCCAACTCATTAGACAGCTCATGGGATTACTAGTTCAGTGACAGTCCCACTATGCCACCACACCATTCACAGTTCAGATTAACAATCCTTCATCAGAGCCTGAAATGTCAATCTGAAGTTTTGATTCCTGACACAGAAGAGAATGTGCCAGATGTTCTAGTTTTAGCTCTGGATATTCTAGTTTCAGGAAACAAGTGCTAACAGGAATTGAGCTCATCACTCCCAAGAAACAGTGTAGAGGCAGCCACAGAGGCTGCAGGGTATGGTTCAGTAATCTGGGATTTCATCCCATCTGTAAAAAAAGACTTAAGAAAAAGCTTTTTACCACTCATTACTCATACTCCATCCATATGCCACCACCTTCCCAATGTCCCTTCCATGCCGACCCTTGCTACCTCATGACCCCAATCTACCATCCATGTGCCTTCATACTCTACCCAACTCTCACAACTTACACACAAAACCTCCACTCATCTCATTGCCTTTAGAGCCCCCATTGCCAACCTTTTCCTTTCTGTCCATATAGAGTCATAGAGGAGTACAGCATGGATACAGACTCTTTGCTGGAAATGTGTTGCTGGAAAGGCGCAGCAGGTGGGGCAGCATCCAGGGAACAGGAGAATCGACGTTTCGGGCATAAGCCCTTCTTCAGCCCTTATCCCGCACGGACTCCGGACTACGTTCCGACCAACAAAACTTGGAAGCCACATCTCCTTCCTTAGCACCTGCCTACGGAACCGACTTATCCCGCACGGACTCCGGACTACGTTCCGACCAACAAAACTTACGGAACCGACTTATCCCGCACGGACTCCGGACTACGTTCCGACCAACAAAACTTGGATTCAACCTCCCTACAGACTCTTTGGTCCAACTCGTCCATATTGATCAGATGTCCTAAATTAACCAGGCCCATTTGCAAGTATTTGGCCCATAACCCTCTAAACCCTTTCTATTTATGTACCATACAAATGCATTTTAAATGCTGTAATTGTACCAGCCTCCACCATTTCCTTTGGCAGTTCATTTCATAAATGCACCCACCCACCCCATAGGTCCCTTTAAATCTTCCCCCTCTCACCTTAAACTTTTGCCCTCTAGTTTTGATCTGAGGACCTGGGAAAAAGACCTTGACTATTTACCCTATCCATGCCCCTCATGATTTTTATAACTTCTATAAGGTACCCCTCATCTTCCAATACTTGGCCTTATCATAGGCTCATAGAATCCCTACAGTGTGGAAGCAGGCTGTTCGGCCCATTGAGACCACACCGACCTTCTGCAGAGCATCCCATCCAGACCGACCCTCTACCCTATCCCTGTAACCCTGCATTTCCCTTAGCTAATCTACCTTGCCTGCACATCCCTGGACACTACAGGGCAATTTAGCATGGCCAATCAACTTAACCTGCATATCTTTGGACTGTGGGAGGAAACTGGAGCACCCAAAAGAAACCCACACAGACATAGAGTCATAGAGATGTACAGCATGGAAACAGACCCTTCGGTCCAACACATCCATGCCGACCAGATATCCCAACCCAATCTAGTCCCACCTGCCAGCACCTGGCCCATATCCCTCCAAATCCTTCCTATTCATATACCCATCCAAATGCCTCTTAAATGTTGCAATTGTACCAGCCTCCACCACTTCCTCTGGCAGCTCATCCCATACACGTACCACCTTTTGCATGAAAAAGTTGCCCCGTAGGTCTCTTTTATATCTTTTCCCCTCACCCTAAACCTATGCCCTCTAGTTCTGAACTCCCCCACCCCAGGGAAAAGACTTTGTCTATTTATCCTATCATGCAAAATTCCAACAGTGGCCTAACCAATGTCCTGTACAGCTGCAACGTGACCTCCCAACTCCTGTACTCAATACTCTGACCAATAAAGGAAAGCATACCAAATGCCTTCTTCACTATCCTATCTACCTGCGACTCCACTTTCAAGGAGTTATAAACCTGCACTCCAAGGTCTCTTTGTTCAGCACCGCTCTCTAGGACTTTACCATTAAGTGTATAAGTCCTGCAAGGTTTGTGAAGGTTTGTAGCTCAGGTTGAGGTTTAGGGTGTAGGTTTGTTCACTGAGCTGTAGGTTTGATATCCAGACATTTCATTTCCTGGCTAGGTACCATCATCAGTGGCGACCTCCAAGTAAAGCGAAACTGTTGTCTCCTGCTTTCTATTTATATCTTTCTTCTGGATGGAGTTCCTGGGGTTTGTGGTGATGTCATTTCCTGTTCGTTTTCTGAGGGGTTGATAGATGGCATCTCGATCTATGTGTTTGTTTATGGCATTGTGGTTGGACTGCCAGGCCTCTAGGAATTCTCTGGGCATGTCTTTGCTTAGCCTGTCCCAGGATAGATGTGTTGTCGACTCATGCAATCCCATATCCTGCACTCATCACCCATTGTCCTTACATACCATCTTACTCACTAATCAACATGGTCAGACCTCAGGACCCATACTGAAATTACATGAAATAGACTCATAACAGTGGAATCCTCAGGCCTCAGATACAGGAAGGGCACTTCATTCAGCAGAATGGTGGTGGAGCACCACATTCCTGTCTTTGCCTGAATTACATTCAGTGCCGGAAAGTCCAAGCTCAACCTTCCTAACCCACTACCAATTCAGCCCCTAAACTGGTCAATTCATAGCTACCTACGCTAACCCTCCCACGTGGCCTGCATATATTTCAACTCCAGGGAGGAGATCAGAGAATCAGCCTACCTGACTGTTAAACCACTGCAGACAAAGGGTGGCTTCCTTATTCATACTAACTTGTCCTCTTACGAGTGACTGGACCTAAGGCAGTGGGGTGGCCACTGAAGGGCTTTTGCCCGAAACATTAACCTTCCTGCTTCTCGGATGCTGCCTGATCTGTTTTGCTTTTCCAGCACCACACCCTTGACTCTAATCACCAGCGTCTGCAGTACTCACTTTCACCTGGCCACTGAGACCTGAAGCACTGCTTATTTCTGATCCCAATGTCCCCTTTTGCTGTGCTCCTTCCACCTGGAGAGACACCCCATCCTTCAAATTCCTCTTTGGTGGGCAGTCCTCCTTCCTTGAGGATGTGGGCATTGCTGTCTGAGGCAGCATTATTTGCCCATAGATACAACTGAGTGGCTTGCTAGGCCAATTCATTTTTGTGGATCTGGAGTCACATGTAGGTCATATCAGGTAAGGATGGTAGGATCTTCCTTATAGGACATTAGTGAACTAGATGGACTTTATTTACAACAATCAATAATGGTTTGATGGTCATTATCAGACATTTAATTCCAGATTTTTAAAATTGAATTCAAATGCCACCATCTGCTGAAGTGGGATTTGAATATTTATCTGCAGTACATTACCTGGATTATTAGCCTAGTGACAAATCCATGAGGTGGTATTGTACCAGCAGGAGCCATTGCCCTCACCATGGTGCTGCCACATTCTGGAATTGCCATCTTCTGACTTATAAAAAGGACCTAAGGGGCAACTTTTTTCATGCAGATGGGGATGTATGCATGGAGGAGGAAATGGTGAAGGCGGATAAAATTACAACATCTGGATGGGTACATGAATAGGAAGGGTTTCGAAGGATATGGGCCAAATGCTGGCAAATGGGACTAGATTAATTTAGGATATCTGGTCGGCATAGACGAGTTGGACTGAACGCTCTGTTTCCGTGCTATACAACTCTATGATTCTTGATCATGCGTCCTCATTCTGGTTGAAACACTTCCAGCTACCAGCTAGCTATCTGATTTTCAGAAGATCTGGCAAACGTTCCCTCTTCATCGACTACAGGTTTCCCCCTTCCAAACTCTCCAGTTTTTGCGCTTAGCCCAAAAACAGGAAGGTACCACTCACAGGGTCTATTGCAGACCATTTTGTAAAAGACATTTTTTTTTTTAAAAATGTCATTTTCAAAAGATATTCACTTGGACTGAAAGCCATTCATTATATTTAACTTAACTATATTTGATCCTTATAAAAATAAGCATTTTTATTCATAGCCCCGCGTCAAAAAAATTAAAACCACTTGGAAGTGTCAATCAGTGAACTGACAGGTGCCACTGTGATATGACAAGTGAAATTAATTATGTAGCTCAATTCTATAACAATAATTTTCAGGTTTATGTGTGAAATAGAAGGCATTGATTTTTATTTTAAATCTAAAGGCCAAGAGGGCTTGCAAGCCTTGACACATTGACAACTCCATTGAGTTATTTCTACTTTTTATACAATTCCTACCTGGAGTTAACAATCCAAAAAGGCACTTAACATCTCCCAAAGCATTCTTTACTTCTTCCCCTTGACCTATTCAAAGTGGTACATTGCCAATTGAAAGTTCTCTGTAAATTTAAAACCTTCTTCTGAAAAGAATAAAGCCCACAACTTGCACTCTGCACATCTCACTAATGAAAATTGGATAAGGCTGAAGGCAAAAGCTCATTTTTACATGTATAATCACCTCTGTGAACCAGAGATGCACAATCAATAACCCGTCCCCAACTCTCTGCCCCCAGCAGAAAATTGGAAAGATGCTAGATCTCAGGATTGAGACCAGAATTTCAGGAATCCGAGTTTCAGCATCGTTGCGACTAAGTCACAACACCATTGTGGAAATTTATGTTATTAACGCTGTTTTTCTTTGAAATAACTGCCTGATCTGTTGATATTTATTGCAGTTTCAGTTTTTAGTTCAGATTTCTGATATACACTATTTTTCTTTTGTATTAGTCCTTGGTACCCTGCATCTCTTAACAAGGAAGTGGAATATCCATTGTGGGGCTTAATTGAGGTCAATAAATGATGACTGGAAGTGTTCCCAGATTTTCTGACAATGCCCTGGAGGAGAAGGAATGTCCTATTTCTATCAAATGAGATAACAATGCATTACTACACTGCATGTAAGATATGCTCTGACAGAGTGCGTCAACGCCAAATGTTTGCCCTGTAGGATGTGAAATAAGACTAGAGAGTTCAATGACCTATTCTAGGCTAAAATTTCCATACAAAGTTTGCTCTCATTACCAGAAGAACCTTGTAGTATCTTATTGTAGCAGCAACAAAACAGATTACTAACAAAATGATTTCACATTCCTTTCATCTGATTGCAACAGCCTCAGGGGCTCTCCTTCTGCTACTCACATAAACTCTGCTGTTGCTCTTAATGTTAATGTCCTTGTTTGCAGTTACCTGCTACTGATTCATTCCACCCAACAATCTATTCAAATCCTACACATAGAGGTGTGTGATAGTTGTTTCAATGATGGAACTTATGGATTGCCTTCTCTCCCAGAGTAAAAGTTGACAGTTTGGGGCCCACAACTCATCAGCAATATGTAAATGAGCTCTGAGCCTCACCTGGCTTTTTGCCCCCCGAGAACAAGAGTGGGTATGCACCTCCTTCCACTCTCTGCCAACAATGACCAGTCTTTGTTTATTGTCCAATTTCATGAAAAACACCTCTATGTTGCATCTATCAGTTGTACAAAAAGAGTGCTTCCTTGGGCCCACTCTCCTGAACAATAAGGGAGTTACATGCTGAAGACTGATGGATAATGCTAATTCTTATTTTTTAATTCTCCTCATAATTGCTACGAGTAATCATGATCCCTTGTTCATCAGCAGCAAGTAGGCCCACGTCTTAGAATAGTGGCACACAGGTCCCAACTCTCCTTCTGCTACTGGACCAGCATCATGGGTCCCCTCAGCCATTTTAATGTCGAGGACTGGACATTAGAGTGTCTGGAAAGGAAATCTAGCTGGATAACCTTTGATGAGCAGAATAACTCCTTTAACACTGTGTTAATTAATGAATGGATACTATTGAATAAATGTGTAACTGTTACAAAGCTAAATAGATATTATTTGACGTTATTTACCAAAATAAACTTTAACATTTCAACACATTAAGTAAAGCAGAAATTGTTACATCAGATTCATTTTATTGGGTTGATTGTACTTTGTTTTTGCAAAGTGTTTCAGGATTTTTGGAGGGCTTATGATGCGCTGTCTCATAAGATCTCTCACAGTATTTTACTAAACATGGGACAACGTGGAATCTTATGGGGTGTGAATGAAGTGGCCTGTGGGAGATTTGTGGCAGAATCGGGCGACAAGTGCAGTGAGGCCATCTCAATGTTGCGATCATCTCACTCCAACTTTTCTGTTTTTCAAAGCATCTTAGCCAGATTCTCACTTGACAGCAGCGAGATGCCAATTGATTGTCAAACACCTTTTACTACTATAAGTCTCCTCGTTAATTTTCAGTTTTGCCCCACTCTCTAAAAAACTGGAATTTATGAGAAGACAACAAGGAAACCAAAGTATGCATCTGGCAGCTTGTACTGTGTTGCCTCCATGTTAGACACCAGACACCAACATCTTAGAGCATACTCCTCGGGCACTGGCATCACAGAGCCTATAACCATGGACATTTGAAGTGTCAGCCTCGAAGAAAAACCTTATAGCATACATCTAATCCACTGACACCTATGCACTTCGTTAATTTCAAAAACAACCAATCAGAAGTGGACCATGACAATCAAACAGGCTATCACCATAGGACAGGACAGAACAGAACCACACACAGAAAGAGAATGCCATTACAAGACAAAACGACTAAGCTAACCAACAGCAGAGAATACAACACGACAGGCACCTGGGTTAGAAATCTCTTTAACAGACAGCTTACAGACACAAAAAAAAGGCCGTACTAGCCAAGGACCTCAACTACAACTCCAGGGACGTAAAAACAACAGACTTCCTAGCTGCACTAGAACGTACGTTCAGAACTAAATGGAGTAACCGAAGAGACATAGCAAATAGACAAATCAGCAAAGAAAAGACAAATGAACAACCTCAAAACCAAAGAGAGAGAGAAGCCCGAAAAACACTCAAAAATGACAAAAACATAATCATTGTACCAGCAGATTAGGGCAGAATGATGGTTATCCTGGTCAAGATCGAGAAACATATTCAGACAAAGACACTACTTGCAGATACTGACACCTACCTATACAGAGGGAGTGTGACCCCATGCCACAACTAACCAATAGAATAAACAACACACTACGGAACCTTCAACAAAAAACAGACTAATAGCCAGGATTGACCTACAAAGAATGAAACCAGAAATCAACAACACCCCAAGATTTTACAGATTAAGTACACACATCAGACATACCAGTTAGACCCATCATGACACTCCCAGGGGCATCATCACATAAACTGGCAAAAGAAATTCCAACAAAAACTAAAACATCTTATTAGTGGATCCAAACACTCTATACAATCATCACAGGAATTCCTCGACAACATTATGAAAATAAACATAGACAAGGATGAAGCATTGGTTTCATTTGATGTAACAGCACTGTTCACTTCAAATGACAAAACTCTAGCCAGAGAGACAGCCAACCTACTGGACAGGCAGAACAAACAACACGACGGGGAACCTATCAACAAGGACGGCATACTCAAACTACTAAAGCTCTGCTTAATGACACACTTCCCATTCAACATCCAAATATACAAACAGATCAATGGAACACCTATGGGCTCACCCATCTCTGGGCTCATAGGAGAAGCAGTGATGCAAAGATTGGAACAAACAAAGCTCTCCCACAAATCCAACCCAAATGTAGACGACAATTGTGTTATCATTAAGAGAACCAAAATCGAGAATACACACCGGATTGTCAACACCACACTCATAGGGATCAGATTTAAGGGAGAGGAGGAAACCAACAATCAACTTCATTCCTGGTTGTAACAGTAGAAAGAATACAAAATGGTGAACGCACCACAAAAGTGTACAGAAAAGCCACACACACTGACCAGGTTCTGAATTACAACAGCAACCACCCAAACACATACAAGAGAAGCTGCATTCGGACCCTGTTCAAAAGAGCTACAACAGACTGCAGCACTCCCGACCAACGAAAGGAAGAAGAACACCTCTACAGAGTATTCACCAAGAGCGGATATCCCCCCAGCTTCATCCACAGATGCCTAACAGACAAACAACGCAATGAGGACATGCCACGACCTAACTCACTAGCTACGCTACCTTACATTAAAAAAATCTCAGAATTTACAGCCAGACCTCTCCAACCACTCGGTTTCATGACAGCCCAGAAACGAACAGCCACACTCAGACAACTCTCACAAGGGCAAAAGATGCTTTACTCATCATGGGCAAGTCAAATGTAGTTTTTTAAGATTCTATGCAAGACTGCATGAAACATTATGTAGGAAAAGCAGACTGACAACTAGCAATCCACATGAGCAAACTCCAACTAGCCACTAAACAGCACGGCCAGCTGTCCCTAGTAGCTGCACACACAGATGACAAGATCCATAAATTCAATTCAGACACACAACAATCATTGGACAAGCTAAACAGAGGACAACCAGAGAATTTCTAGAGGCACGCCACTCATCCACGGACTCCATCAACAAGCATGTAGACCAGGACCCAATATACCAGCCACTACACTGAACAACCAGAACCAGCAACCGGAAGCAGCAGCAGGAACGGAACCAAATAAATTCCAGAAGACACAGTATAGCAGCACTTCACAGGAGGCTCCAAAGCACTGAAGATGTCACCTAGACAGGGGACAGAACATCTGCAAATCAACTTCCAGCTCGGCGAATATACCCACAACTATGACAACTGGCACCTAAGCTACAAATCTGAATGCAAACCTTAAACGTATGCTACACCTTGTGCTATGCTGGAAACTCTTATTGTCATCTTGCTGCAAGAACAGCAATGCCCAGTGGTATTATCACTAGACTGTTCATCCAGTGAACCCAGGTAATGTTCTGGGGCCCTGGGTTTGAATCCCGCCATATCAGATGATGGAATTCAAATTCAATATTGACAATAATCTGGAATTAAGAGTCTAATCATGACCATGAATCCATTGTTGACTGTCATGAAAAACCCATCTGGCTCTCTAATATCCTTGAGGAAATGAAGCTGCCATCCTTACCTGAACTGGCCTACACGTGACTGTAGACCCACAGCAATATAATTCTTTTAACTGTCTTCTGGGCAATTAGGGATGGGCAATAAATATTGGCCTAGCCAAAGATGCTGTCAGCCTGTGAATGAATAAAAAAAGGACACTTTGTGCTCAGTGACACATACCCAATACATGGACTGGACCAGGCTTGTATTTTTGGGCTCTGTTCACTGTCATTGCATTCTCTCCTTTGACCTTCCCTGGATGCTGACATTATTCCAGCCATCTGTTACCTTGCTTGCCCTTTTATGTTTCGCCTCTCAGCCAAAGAAGCCAGCCTCACATTACCACTGTCTTGCTTTGCTGTTTAGTGCACACACAAAGCCAGGAAGTTTCTCATAGCTGTCATTGTCCAAGGGTTCCTAGCACAGTAAGTCAATAGCAGCCTCCAATACTAGCCCAAACCCTGTTTGGGGTGGACAGAATTAGGATCCATAAAAGATGAAGAGTCAAATTACAGGCAGCACACTATTCATCTTATGACTGACCTATTGTAGGTTGTTCACTTCACACTAGCTGCCAATTCTGCCATATATGGAAAGAGAGGGAGGCAGGCAATTTATGTGACGAGTTTGCTAAAATAAGATGAGAGAACACGCTAGGCCTTGCAACAAGAAACCCTTCAAAAAACATGATACAATTCAAACTTAGACAAAAAAATCATAAAATTCTGCCCTTATTAACTACCTGCCCAACCCCAATAGCATCCCTCATATCTGATTGAAGACCCAGCATCAATCCCAAACCAACTTGAAAGTCAATGGATAACCATTGAAAGACCAGCATTACTTGAGCACACGCCATTTTGAAAGATAGCTGCGAACACGGCCAAATGTTGAGATTGGTCTTGCTGGACTTCTTGATTTATTTTGCCACACATTGGTCAGATGCCTGTAAGATTCTGCCCTGTCATGCTAAATATTCAAACAAAATCTGAATGTACTGCAAACACAGTTCACTCTTTGATTTCCTGATCACTGACAGACATAGGAAGTTAGTCATAGGCCAGAACTGGGCAAACATTTGACTAGAGTTCAGAATAATTAACACCCATTTAACTCTAATATATAAGTAAATAATAAAACACACACATTCATTTTATGGGTTAATGCAAAAAAATCAACAAAAATAATTTTTAATTTTCTGTGAATTATTGGAGCAACTAAATGAGAGCAGAGGTGTAACCCTGTGTGTGCAAAAACATTGAAAATGTAATCAGAAGCTGCATTCCAGTAGGATAATTGTATTCAATTAATTTATTTTTAAAATTGAATATATTTAGTTCATGTATCAGTTATCCTAAATCAGTACTCTGCTGGCATTTGACAATTTGTTCAAAATCTATTGTCAAATAAGGGGAAAAGGACATGGCTTTATTTTACACTATGTCACAATAGTGGAAATCAAACACACCCTCCCCAGTACAGATTTTATACCCCTGGTGGGCATTTAATGCTGAACAGAAGAGATTAAGTAGGGAACAGAAACTTCGTAAACACTTCCTTCTATGTTTGTGTGCTTCTTTAAAAATAAAACATGGAGTATGTTACAAGTCTATCCTCTAATTTCATGCAAATCTCTCAGCATCAACCTTAATTACTGGTAACGAGCTTCAATGTATGGGATATGGTGACTTATAAAAGGACCAACAGCAATGAATGTGCATAATTTCCATTTAAATTAGAGATTAAGTGATTTTATTTTTCTGTCTCTAATGGTTGAGCCTTTGGTATTCGCTTCCTGAGAAAGATGGTGGAAGCAGGGTTGTTGAATATTTTTAAGACTGATATAGATAAATTCTTGTTACACAAGGGGTTGAAAGGTTATCATTGACAGGTGGGAATGTACATTTGAGGTTATAGTGAGATCAGCCATGATCTTGTTTAACACAGGCCAGGCTCAATGGGCTGAATGGCCTACTCCTGCTTTTGATCTGTATGTTAGTGTGTACACTTGTGGTTAAGCTACAAAATATTTGGATAAACATTACATCCCATACTGGTTTGAAAACTTTTGCTGTAGCTGTAAGTAATTTATAATTTAGTATTGCAGAGAAATAGTAATTTTGCTGCACCATTGTATAATCTATTTAATGCCCTGACAGAAATTTGTATCTTTCCTCGGATAATTATTTGTGAATTTATCAGATCTACATATGAGTGTGATTTTAAAGATTGTTTTTATATTGGCAATGAAGACAGCAGGGAATAGAACACTTAAATCTGGCTTGAAATGAAACAATTTTAGGACTATTCCCAGAGGTTACCTGTATATGAAAAAAGTTATATATAGCTTATTGCAAAATTTTGTTGCTCACATATATTAAAATCTTTAGAATAGGCTATTGGTCAGACAAGTGATCTAATTTTAAGAAAATGAAATGAAAAATATATTCTAAGTAAGAAAAGCAGTGAAACCTAATTTGTGCTGCTGATAATTATAGGCACTTTTTAAAATCTTTTAGTTCAAATTATATTTGACTTTTTGAAGATACTTTTAAAAGCAAAAATGATAACATTTGCATCAAGTGCAGGAATATTTTATTTTATGCTTTAATATTTAAATTATGCAAATAAATAAGGAAAATGTAATGAAATTGTAACCACATATAATAAATTAATTTTCTTCCTGTGTTAATGCATCTGATTAGTAATTAAAATGCATTAAACTCAAGTGGGCAGTGAATTTCTTTCCAAATGACGTGATAGTTGTGACCAAATCTATGAATTTGCAGTGCTTGACTATGAGGTAGAATTGGAAATGAAACATGGTCCTTTCATCAAAAGCTAAGAAAATTCTTATATTGTTTTACTTCATAATGCATAAGAAATGATGGAGAATAATTTTAGAAGAGTTTTTCTTGAAATTACACTTTAACACCACGTCCATGAATATCATGCAGACCAGGTAGCTAGAAGAGGAACAAGAATGTAAAATAATAATCCAAAACAATTATTAGTTGCATCAAAATTAACCACCTCGAATGAACAGTAATGTAATAGAGGAATGCTGGGTAAAAGACAAAATCAATTATATAATACTTATTGGTAATTTATTCAGTCATTTACAATAAAAATAGCTTTTGCTTTTTATGAAGAATGAATTAATTAAAATTTATGTTTGAATAGTGCCAGATAGTATTTAGGAAGATTTATGGTGCTTCTTAAGTAAGGCACACAATTAACAAGGGTAGAAAACCAAGCCAATAAATAAAATATTTAACATTTTATTGTTCCAAATGAATATGGCAAAATAAATCAGACTTGTTAAGTATTGCTTGCATTGTAAAATTATTAAATTAGCACAGACCAGATACACTGTGACATTTTATGGAAAAAGAATGGTGCTAAAAAAAAAAGACCAGTTAGCATTATCTAATTAAATAGCAACAAAGGTCTCTTCATTGGTTGAAAATTTAATTTTTTTCCCTACAAAAAAAAGTGTTTACTGTAACCCTTTCAAACTACAATGCATGCTAATACCACTTCCATTGTAGCCTTAAAATTACATCTCATGTAAAAGGTACATTCCTAGCATTGTTTTCCTGTTTGATCTTATATCAAGAGCATGACATCTCCACATCATACAGTTGTAATTCAGCAGCTCACATCATGTTTCCCCAATACCTTATAAAATATTACTAGAAAGAACTTGCAGTGTTATGCAGTAATACATCTTTGGAGATTTATTAGCTGATGTGATACTTATTGAATAATAATAAACAACAATTCCTCTAATGTAGTGTCTTTTGAGAAAAAAACACTTGTCACCTAAAGTCTTGGTAGTAGTTTAATTTAAAAACAATTGCTGGTACTTGTGATAACATTTGAAACTTATGTCTGACTCACATTGTTGCATGTACGTAATAAATAAAGAGCATTGTCTCTGTAGATTTGGACAGGATGTACTTATTCATTGTCAAGAACTGTATCTGTATGATATCACCGTTAACTTCAAGAATTCTCAACATATCTACCATAGTCTCATTAGCCACACCAAATAATTGTGTAATTTCTGCACTTGCCTTCCCAACCTAACGTGGTATTAGTACTCCTTTTTCCTTCCTATGATATCTGCTCAGAAAAACTAATAATTAATGTTACAGTTGGACAAAATGCAAAATAAATTACAGTAATTCAACAGAAATTATAAATGTAGACATGCCAGTATTTTGAATAAAAAAAAGCATTAGTAAAGGATTTTTTCTCCTTTTGTAAAAAGGAAGGTTGCAATTTGGACATTTACAGGGAACATTAAAAGGAGAATTGTTTTTGTCACATTGTTCATTGATATTGCCTTTCTAAATTACTGCATCAGAATCCAATGGAGTATTATTATTACAACTAATAGATTAGAGAAAACATAGATGTTGCAGGCTGCTAGCACGGTGGCACAGTGGTTAGCACTGCTGCCTCACAGCGCCAGAGACCCGGGTTCAATTCCCGCCACAGGCGACTGACTGTGTGGAGTTTGCATGTTCTCCCCGTGTCTGCGTGGGTTTCCTCCGGATGCTCCGGTTTCCTCCCACAGTCCAAAGATGTGCAGGTTCAGGTGAATTGGCCATACTAAATTGCCCATAGTGTTAGGTAAGGGGTAAATGTAGGGGTATGGGAGGGTTTTGCTTCGGCGGGTCGGTGTGGACTTGTTGGGCCGAAAGGCCTGTTTCCACACTGTAATCTAATCTAATCTAAATATTCAAGATGCATTGAAATATTTTATTGAAGAATTCTTAGAACGATGCTAAACATTTATCTCTTTAATGATCAATTAATAGGCCAATATGGCTATTTAGATAAATTGACATTTCATCCTACTGTATCTAGGACTTCCTTTCAAAAATGTCTATGAAAATAACATAAAGCTTTATGCCTGCAACAAAATGATTGACCTATTTTTTTAAAAAAAGAAACTATTCAAGGTCATTTCCACCCAGTATATTACAATTATTCACAACTGTCTCTCAGATTCAAGTGATGGGATTTATGTGGCTGCGATCTTCTGTTCCATGGTCTTGAAAGCTATCTTTTTGAGAAAAAACATCAGTGGATGGTGTCCTGAGCGAGTCAGTGACTGCATTTGTAAAGCTAGGTGCAGCACAACTGATAGAACAACAACTGATAGCTGCTCTTTAGGACAAGTCTGGGTATAGAGGGAAATGGACTGTTTGTCTCTCAGGCAGATTTATCAACAGAGAATATATATCTGGGTCACTTTAACTGCCCGATTTCTCTTATCACATGATGTACTGAAAATGGCTGTTTTTATTGTGATTATTTGATTAATTTGAAATTCCTGTCTGGATTATGTTCCCCCTTTGCACCCCTTCTTCCCCAGAATTATTCTCAGCATTGAATTCCCTTTTCTCCAGAATTAGCATTTAGATTGTGCATAAACTCCCTTCCTCTTGAAATCTGTGCTAAGTTTGTGTTCTGAACCTGTATCCATGTTTTCCCAAATTCTATACTGTTTCACATCTTGCCTTCTTTCCAAAGATCTAACAAGTTTCTGAAGTTCCATTCATCTTTCTTCTGGCACCTGAGAGAATCCCATTATAATATGCTGCAATTTAGTTTACAAGATCGGTATCAAAATTTCAATAATCTCTATTCATGACTGTCTCCCAAGTTATTCCAGATGAAGTGAAAGGATTATGGCACTATAGTTGTGATTACAACTGGATTGAAGGCACAAGCAGTTGATACATCCAGCTCAATGAGAAATATTTAACAAAGTGATGAAAGTCGAGAGAAAATGTATATTTACATTACAACTTCCACAATTTCAGTACAGCTCAAACAGCTTTACAGTCAATGAAATACTTTCAAAGTATTGTCTTGTGTAAGGGGATAATAGCATAGTGGTAATTTTGTTGGTCTAGTAACTCATAACTAGTAACCAATAATGTTGATAAATATTCTGGTGAAATGATGTTATGGCCCATCACAGCATCCAAGTGAATATAGATTCAATGAATATATCTGGAATAATGTGAATTAATAATGACCATGAAACGAAATCACAATTATAAAGCTGTCTGCAAAATGGTCAGTGTTTAAAAAGCATCAGCAGAACCATCAACTATTTTTCTTTTAAAAGTAATGAATTGTCAAAACCTTTTTAAAAACAGAAACTAAATAGTATATTATTTGTTGCTGCAGCATGTAAGCTCACACTAGCCTTGCGTAAATTATGTCATATAATAGGTCAGTCAGACTAGATATTACCTATACCCACATGAGAAAATCAACACACCTTATTCATTATATGACAAAATTCCCAAGTTATTTTGGAAAAATAATTCAGTTCACTTGCATATAACCAGTGACAGACATCTCTTCAGATTAGTGCTAATTGATTGTTTTACAGAACCTAACAGCTTGATCTCACTACTTTTAGAGGGTACTTAAAAGACAAATTTCATGTGAATTGAAGTTGATGAAAGCCTGACCTTACCCAAGGAAGAAGAGACATCCACCTTCAGGAAGTCTCACTTTGAATATCCGAATGATAAGTCAGGGCCTGAATGCAGATTTAGCGCATTGATCCCAGTGCTCATGTTTAAGTTGAATACAACTCTGATTAAGTATCTAGCAGTTAAAGTAGCACATTTTTACCACTGCAGAACATGTCATTTAGATTGTATGTGAACAATAACTAAACAATTGGTATGAAGTGATATATTTAATTTCAACATTGAGGCTATGGTCATAGTGTATCATTACCAGAAGTGACTTGTAAAGTGTGACAGGATGGATGGACAAATAGAAATCAAAATATGTGACCATAGTATCAGAAAAGGATGTCAAATTTGTACCCATTCCTCCTGCAGCTAAAACTAATATTTGTCATGCTAGTTAAAAGTCACTGTTCATAGCCATTTGCTAGACATTAATGAAATCTAATTGTATTAAATTATAATCATATTGTGAACAATGTACACTTACTTACAGTCATATTAAAGTTAACCATTACCTGCTTGAAAATCTATCTGAATAAATACTCCAACTCCGCATGGGGCAAAGTCAGGATTAATGTCTGTGAATATGTTCATTGTTTTCTTGTGTAGTGTTCCACAGAATGACACACATTTTAAATAGATCTATCTTCAGCAAATGCTATATTGCTTTTTCTTCCTTATTTGGGACTTCTTAAAACAACCAAATCAACAGAATCTTCGGCAAAAATGATGTAAATGTTTAACACAGGCTTAAATGTATTGGACTTTTGGGTTCCTTAACATATTGCACTGGACATAGCCAACTCTTACCTATTTTTAAAGGTGTTTCCTTAAGTTTCCATTTTCAGCATTGCTTCTTTTATGAAAATGTCTTTAAAAACTCTAACAAATTTTGGAATTCAAAGGTGAAAGACATCTTTCATTAATTTGTTCTCATACAATGACAAAAAATGCAGAGATTTACTTGGTGTTCATGGTCAGATCATTTAGCAATAGTTCAATTTATGTTTGAACTAAAGTAGCAATAATGTTCAGATTTTTTTCAAATGGCTTTATATTTCCTTCAAGTGATTTAAGATCATTAATAGTAACTGTTTGTTGAATGTAGAATAATAAATAATTGAATGTACATTAAATAAAGATACCTTTTTAATTTAACATGCAATAAATAATTTCTAACTATAAGTATAAAATAATGGATTGGTGAGAATAATCAAAAGATTGTAGTTTTGTCAAAAGCTACAGATAAGATTATAAATTGGTGGATTGAACTCAGGTGATTTATAACTATTGTTTGAATACAGATGATTAGATTTGAACCTCAAAAATCACTTCATGGTTTTGGTTACGTAATTTATAAATATATACCTTCTATATACCTTCAATTTTGTGTGCATTTCATTTTGTGTTCGGTCAGTTTTGATGCTGGCAGCAGCTGTCAGTTTTGCTGCTCACTGCCAATGCATCCACATCCTTTATGGTTGACATTTACAGAAGAGGATAAACTATCTTCGACATTATTACCACAGGTTTATTGAGAAATAATCTACAATTGATAACTGAGAATTTTTCAGAATATATTATTCCGTTTTACCTTTAGTTTGTGTTAAAGTAACAGCATTTCTAACATCCCCTTAACTTCAGGGCTCCAGCACTTCCCCATCTGTCATGTTCTCTACTGTTTCATATTCCTGTAGCTAGGATAATCTGTCTGCCCTCACTCTCAGAGGGGAAAAAAATGATGGCATACATTACAAAGGAATCACACAAGCTTAGAAATTATTGTAGTCATTATTAATAGACCAATACTTATCACAGTTGTATGACTTCCCTTTGTCTCCTCTTAATACATAAAAATAGTTGAAAATTTGACAAAAGGATGTGATATAAATACATTAAGACGCCAGTGACTTTAGTATTACAGTTATTAGCCAGTAAAAATAAATGATTTGTTTTGTTCTCTTTTAACATTTATTTTCTCTCCATCTTTAATTGTCCAGTACAGCATACTTTCCCCTAGGCAAGCAAGTGACATTCTCTCAGGCTTCTGTCAATGTCACTGTTGAGTCAGCTGCTAGGAGGTATATAAAAGTGGACCAGATTGAATCACAGTCTGCCTTTCCCCTCCCTGCCATATGTGATTGCACCTGGTCTCCATTTACCACCTCCCCCATTGTTTAGGTGAAGTAAAGAATTCACCATGTGGTGAACTGCCAAGTGTGAACTTTTTAACTCAATGTATCAGTGCTTTAATGTAGTACACCACCAAGCTGTCCAAATAAATATTGCAACTGTACAATTAAAGAAACAAAGAACCACAACAAAATAATTTTTGAAAGAAAGCATATTAACTGTTTGATATTAATATTCTTGCTTTGTGCCATGTTCAAATATTTCAAAGCAACTCACACAATGATAATGCTTTCTAGACAAACATGACTGTCATTGTGTTAAGGAAAGCCTGCTGGGCAGAATACTAGGATAAGTTCAACTTATCTTTGAATGGCACCACAAAACCTTTCACATTGATCAGAACCATTAGAACAGGTAAATGGAAACTCACATTAACAATCCATGTGAAAGAAGCCACTTTCAACACTGCGCTATCAGCCTTAATAGTTTTCAAAACAAACCCAAATGGTCATTTCAGTGTAACCTGAATATCAAATGCCAAATCAAGCTTAAATAATATCACACACAATTTACTGTTCAAGCTTTTTATTAAAATATAATATGACATCGCAAATGCCTAATGCATGGTTAAGGTGTATTAAAGTGTATATTTTGGTCTGAAAATTTAAGTCAACTATAGAAAATGAGATAAATGCAATGAAATCAAGATTGGATTCTATCATAGTACAAGGTTCGGGGCCATATTGAGTTAAGAAGTTGACACCTAGACAGGCAAGATCACAAAACGGCAGGTGGGCTTACTTAGCTAAAGGACCAGAGATATGATGCTTGCAGTCCTTGCAGTTTATAAAGATGCTTTTATTTTGAGAGTTAGAGCTAAATTAGTTTTAAATCATTCAGTGAATCCTGGAAGGTTGCAACACACATTTAGTTTAGCGATCAAAAACCAAATTGCAATTGAAAGATAATTATCCTAAAGTTTGATTTGAGGACAGTCAATAAAAAAGTAAAACTGTTATTGAGATGGGTGGAGCTTAGGGAAGTTTTGTAGTTTCAATTTATCTGGATATTTGAGTTATCAATTGGGCTTCATATGCTATGCTGCTCACTAAGAGATAGATGATATAAATATTAGATGTTACATTATGGTGTGATGCTGGTGTATCAACAACTGGAGGCTTGTGTTTGGGATAGAGTCTGTCATCAAACCTCCCTTCTGTGCTAGTCTAAAGGATTGTTCAATAGTCTGTGTTGGATGATGGACCATAAATAATTGGACAGAGTGGAACTCAGCATAGCTTAAACATTAACTCTTTCAGAACTATTATCTTAAGTAGCAACAGATAGATGGGCCTGTGCTGTAAGCAGAGTTAAAGGAATTATGCTATCATGCTTGGATCGGCGCAACATCGAGGGTCGAAGGGCCTGTACTGCGCTGTATTCTTCTATGTTCTATGTTCTATGCTATCTTCCACTCATCAGTCACAGAAATACTTAACACTGCTGGAAGCTGCTTAAATTTTGCCACTGATGCCATATTTAAATCCTACTTACGCACTAGGTCAGTTATTGCCAGCCACAAATGGCCCTTCACAGTAAAGGTAGTTGGAGGAAAACAAAAAATGAATAGCTTCTCAGGGCAAAGGGTGGCACAGGAGATGTTTCACTGAAAAGAGAAGCTAGTTTTCAAAACATTGCTGCTTATATCATCACCTGTCTGATTAACTATCATTGTAAGTACAGCTACAAAATAAAACAACACAAGTTCCTACTGTTAACACAATATCATGTCAGAACAATATCTAAGGGATTCCTCATCTTCTCTAATACCCATCCCTGGCTGAACTGGGCATACAGCCCCAAATGATAAGTGAGCATACTCTTAATTGATCTCTGTGCAAATCCCCAAATGACTTACTATTAATCTCCTGACAGTTCCCTTGGATTTTGAGACATGGCCTTTTGGTTGAAGCACATGCAGTGTGTTTTCCTGTAGGCTGTTGGCACAGATGTAAGTGTAACGTTTATGCAGCTTGGAACTACACAGCAATGTGTCCACACCCTTGAATGATCATTGCTGACAACTATGGAAAGCTTTGTGTCTATGCTAAGAAAAGACAAGACAGAAGTATAGTGAACCTTTAAGTTCAGCATGAAGCAACAATGCATAAAAGGACAAGGCAAAGCAGAGATGCTGTGAGCATCCAAAACCACACAAAGTAAGTGAGCACTAAGAAAGGAAATGAAGAACCCTAAAATGCACATCCTCCAATGGGGGTGGGGGGTGGGGGGGTAGCGTGGTGGTATGTGGCCCTGCATGCAAGTGACCTGGTAGTAGTATTACAATGCAAGGTGTTACTATGCACTAAAGTGCAGTTTTGAAATAGAGAATTGTGTTCAAAATGAATCAGAGATGGTGTGGTGAGGCTGGTTGCTGTCCAATGACAACATCTGTGGATGAAGGATGCAAGTAATCGTTACCACGGAGATTGCTGGATATAGTTGGCCAAAAAAGGAGTCCCAAATGAGTAAACAGTGAGCTAGACCCACTGCATACCCATTCTGACTTTCAGAGTATCAGTTGTCACCATCTATTTCTCTCCGCTACATGGAAGAATAAAGCACTGCATACAAGTGAGGTGAGAATAGATAATAATGAGATGCTAATGCATGGATATGGACTTTCACCACTCACCAGCAGGATTCTCATCTCACTATTCAAACCTTGTGCACAAAATCACATTCTTACTTCTCAACATTATGAATCAATTTTTTTCTGATCTTGCCATATGTTCCCAAATATCTTGCCATTGCTGACATTGTTCAGGGATTAGCAAAATTCAGCCCTAACATTCTTATTAATTGTGTGAAAGTTATAAAAAATATTACTCAATTAATAGTGTGGGCTTGGATACATTCTCTTATGTGCAATAAAGTTTGCTTTACTGAACAAAGTATAGTTTTGTAACATAATTCCATAATTAAAATAGGTTTTCAGAATCCTTCTTAAATATTTACAGTTCCTAAATAGATCGCAACAATAATTTGTCAGAATTATTTAGAATGATTGTAAGGCAATTAGTTAAATGATAATTACTTTGTGCCAGACAGTCAAATGGAGCAATATATATGTTGTTTTCACCCTGCATAACCTGGCTAAGGGCACTGCTGCTCTGATTACACTGATTAAACCATATGCAGTGATATTACTTTAATGGACTTTGGCAAATTTTGTTAAAGACAAGACTCTGTCTTGGTACTAAAACAGTCTTCAAAGTCAGATGAGTGAATGCGACCATGGTATAGCTTCCTCATTGTTTTTCCTCAAAATCTTCAACATCTAATCCTGTCAACAATACCATTCTCCTCCAATGTTTCTCCCTCCATTGTCCATCTCCATGGGACTGTAGTTCAGGTGAAAGGCCTTTGAGTAGGAAGTCTATTTCACAACGTTACACCTCATGACAGCAGCTAGTGTAAAGGGGGAGTGAGAAAATTCATGGCCTGGTCATGTTTGAGAAGGTGAGACCTGATCATGGAGGACTAGTTGTAGATCGTGACAGAGCAGGCTTGGAAGAAATGTGCCCAAAATTGTCCAAGGGAGCACACATATTGTGTAGGAGTAGATTTTACTGGGTAACTTAGTGAACTTAGCGTACAGGCTTCCCACCCCCAAATAGTAAATTATGTATTTAGTCCCTCTCTCTTCATAGTAGCTGCTAGGTTTCCTGAAACCTGGACCACAGAGTAGGCGAAAGAGTTAGAAATACAATGGCTCTTACAATGAGGTTAGGCAGTCTCATAACAATATTTAGTAACCAATCCACTTCCCTGATACTGACTGGTCACCCATCCCTCATCCTGCCTCTGGTGAAAACTGTAAATGGAAAGGCTATATTATTTTTGCTGATATTTTGCATTTTAACCTCTGACATAAACCAAAACCACCCATTCTGGGCAATTATCAATCAGTTCATACGGGCACTTTCGCATGTACACTGACATCTAAATGTAAGTCCAATCAGTTCTTGTGACCAATATGCTGCCTCTGTGCTCTCAGGCCACTTTTCATTCCAGTTAAAATGTTGGGAACTTAATCAACATCAACTTTAAGCACTCTCGACAAAGATGAGCCCTTGGTCTCCTATATTCGCTTTTATAGAGATCACATATTTGTATGTCCAAATCATTACTTTCTCGCATTAACCCATCCATTTCTGACCATCTTTGCTTTTCTCATTTCTTATCTCAGCTATTCAATTTTTTTTTGGCCTGTGTCCTATCCTGGATGCAATGTAAACATCAGTTATATGTTGATAGTTCAAAGTTGTTCACCTGCAGCTAGAATCTATTTTTAATAAATACTCATTGTCAATACAGAAACTTGGTCCATGGTTTCAGTCAACCTGGGATGCGAAGAATGCTGTAGAAATGTTAATGCACTGAGTTTGTTAAGATATAGTGAGAAAACTCATTAGTTCTCACAGCAAAAAATCCTCCAAAACCTCATGCAGCTTATACACAAACAATATGCTGTAATACTCAGCCCAATGTTTCTATATGCATCCCTATGCCCTAATCACAACTTACTTTCCATTTTATATTTTATCATCAGCAAATTTTCAACCACATTTTCTGGCCCATCATCCAAGTCAATTGTATAGATTGTAAACAATTGAGCCCCCTACACCAATCCCTCTGATGCACTGTACATTATATCTTACCAAGATGAAAAAAAACACTTAAACCCATTCTTTGCTTCCTGTTAGCTAATCAATCTTCCATCTATGCCAGACTGCTATGTCCCACACAGTGAACATTTATTTTCTGCAATAATCTTTAGTGTCACACTTTATCAAATGCATCTTAGAAATCTAAGTACAGGATATCCAACTTTAACTACAGTGCACGTTACTGCCTCAAAGAACTCCAATAAATTGGTTAAACATGATTACTCTTTCACCAAGGAGAAAGTGAGGTCTGCAGATGCTGGAGATCAAAGTTGAAACTTTATTGCTGGAACAGCACAGCAGGTCAGGCAGCATCCAGGGAACAAGAGATTCGACGTTTCGGGCACAGGCCCTTCTTCCTGAAGAAGGGCCTGTGCCCGAAACGTCGAATCTCCTGTTCCCTGGATGCTGCCTGACCTGCTGTGCTGTTCCAGCAATAAAGTTACTCTTTCACCAAACCATGTTGACTCCATTTGATTAGCTTGAACATTTCTAAGTATACTGCTATAACGTCTTTAACAATAGCTTTTAGTATTTTCCCTGTAACATATGTTAAGGCTAACTGACCTGTAGTTTCCTGCTTTCTGTCTCCCCCACTCTTTGAATAAAGGAGTTCCATTTCTTATCTTCCAATCTCAAGGAACTTCCTCAAATCTGTGAAATTTAGAAAATTAAAACCAATGTGTTGACCATCTCACATGGTTAAGATCCTAGGATAAAGTCCATCAGATTTCAAGCACTTATCAGTCTTCAGTTCTGACAATTTGTCCAGTACCATTCTCAGTAATTTCCCTGAGTTTCTTCAACTCTAATTTGCTGATTTATTGTTGCTTCTGGGAAGTCATTTGTATCCTCCATGGTGAAGACTAGTGCAAAATGCCTGTTCAGTTCATCTACCATCTCTATTTTCCATCTTAATTCTCCAAACTAACTTTCTACAGGATCAAAGATCACTGTACTAACTTTTTTTATTTTTTATACAACTTCTTGAAACTCTTGAGATCTGTTTCTTTCTTTATTTACACATTTCCAGTCAGGCTTGTCAGACAATCATACACAACGTGATTGTCAATATTGTGTAAACTATGCCATATCTTTGAACCTGGCTGTCTCCTATTTCAATTTTTTATTTCAAGGAATTTTCCTTAAGATTCTCTCAAGACCTTGGAGTGCCTTTCATAGTTCCTTGAAAGTGGAGTCCCAGGTAGGCAGAATAGTGAAGAAGGTGTTTGGTATGCTTGCCTTTATTGGTCAGTGCATTGAGTATAGGAGTTGGGGAGGTCATGTTCTGGTTGTACAGGACATTGGTTCAGCCACTATTGGAAAATTGTATCCAATTCTGGTCTTCCTGCTACAGGAAGGATGTTGTGCAACTTGAAAGAGTTCAGAAAAGATTTACAAGGATGTTGCAGATTTGGGGGATTTGAGCTAAAGAGAGAGGCTGAGTAGGCTGGGCTATTTTCCCTGGAGCATTGGAGGCAGAGGGGTGACCGTATAGAGGTTTATAAAATCATTATGGAGGAGCATGGATAGGGTAAATAGACAAGGTTTTTTTCTGGGGTGGGTAGTCCAAAACTAGAGGGCATAGGTTTAGGGTGAGAGAGGAAAGATTTAAAAGAGACTTAAGGGGCAACTTTTTCACACAGAGGTTGCTGCATGTATGGAATGAGCTGCCAGAGGAAGAGGTGGAGACTGCTACAATTACAACATTTAAAAGGCAGCTGGATAGGTATATGAATGGGAAGGGTTTAGAGGGATAAGAGCAAATGCTGGCAGGTGGGACTAGATTTATTTCAGATATCTGGTGCGCATGGATGAAGTTGGATCCAAGGGTCTGTTTCTGTGCTATACATCTCTATGACTCTAAGAGCTACTGTCTGATTTTCAGGGTCTACTTTTTATTTTCATTTGCTCATTTATTAAATAATGTAGCTATGTATTGACAATAGCTTTTGTATTTATGTTACTCATTATCAGATTTGGTCACACAGAAGTAAAATTAGTAGGATTCATCAATATTTTCAATTATCAACCCTCCATTAATTTACTAGTCACCAAAGTATTTAAATTGGTACAAGACAATGGGCATTTGCTAGCAACAAAAGTTTTTCTTACCAAATTTCGGACAGATATTTCTACACAAAGCCATCATCCTAAATACACATTCTGCAAACTCATAAAGACAGAACTAATACATTTCCATTGCATATGCACAAAGCAATCGCTCCTTAAATGCTCAATTCCCGGCAGCAACTCCATCCCAAGGATCTGGTCCCAGCATCAATCCTCAAGGAGTCAACCTGGTTCCTATTGACATGCCTGGGCCCAGCTCCGGGCAGCAATCCTGAAGGCCTGGGTCTGCTTATTCCCTAGAATTCCCAATATAAATTCATACAGCACTTCATCTCAATCTCCTCTTTTCACATCTTCCTTAAAACCCATCTCTTCAAGCAATGTATCTTCTCAATTTTCTAATTTCACCTTCTCTAGCTGTGTATCTGGATCTGCCTGATGACCATTCTGTGATTCACTTTGGTATTTTTTCCATGGTTATATATACCATGGGCCTGTAATCAAGTTTTAGCACACATACAAAGCTAATGAAACCACTGGCTGCCCAGTATTCACACCATTCAATAGTTATACAATAGAGACCTGGTAGTTAATTTTCATTTTACAAGTCTAACTTGCTTGAATTTCATCTTCTGAATGAATTCAAATCATTGTTATAAACCTTTAAGTGAAACCTACTATGCTACCTGATTTCAACTAATGTGAGAAGTATTATTAAGATTGACAAACTTGCTTCTACTTAAACATGTTTGATTTTTATCACTTAGCTAAAAATATGCAATTTTTAAGAATCAGGTTGGTTATTTGACCTTTAAGCTGTGATACATGAAACCATAAGTTACTGACCACTGTGATTCAACAGCCAGTATTTATTAATAATTAAATCAAATACAAGCAGAAAATAATACTGTTTGGAGTATTGTTATACATTAATAACTGCATAAGGACAGATTTTATATTCAGAAAGAGGCTGAACATTGGAATTATGTTAATATTTGGTAACTATGTTTTAACAAACAGACACTAAGTACTGAGCAATTGCAGCAGTGTGTGAAGAGGAGGTGGTAGTGTGATTCGATCTTGCTGATGGCAACCACCAAGAGGAGTCAATGCACATTCCCCTTTATGCTTCTAATTATTTTCTGTTAGTTACAATTTAAAGGTATGTTTTTCTAAGAACACCAAACAAGACTGCAGAGCTTCTGTAACTTAGATTCGTCATAGTTGGATAGAAGAGGTCTAAGTGCAATATGTGTTCTCTGCTCTTCTTCAATAACCTCTAAATTATTGTAACTTCTGGTTTTAATATAATGTTCCAACATGTCAAAGTTTACCCAGTACCCTTAATGGGAAGAATCCAGACTCGTATATCTTAAATCAAGTTTGATCGTGCATTGTACCTGGGTCTTTAAACTTGTTTTGCTCAGTGAGGTATTCCTTTACAGATGCCAACATGATTCTGAAGTAGTAAGGCATGTATTTAAACCATCCTCAAAATGTAGACAATGAAAATTATTATACAATAGACTTTCGCCTGTGTTCACTCCTCCTAGAAATCCAACAGAAATTATATAATAATGAAATAAAGCAGAGCACTTTGGGTTTGGATTTCAACATTGAACTCAACAATTTCAGACCGTAACCTTTGTGCTATTTTTGTTTCATTTTTCTGCAAGGGTTGCTTTTATTCTCATTTTCTTCTTGTGTTTGATTCCAGGTAGCAGCTGTTCATCACTCTGCCACCCACACTTCCAGACACATCTTTTGTTTATTTGATGTCCCATTACTACTGCCTTTGGATTTGTACTGCCAATGCTATTATTGTGATTTAATCTCTCCTGTCTTCCAGACAGACCTCCCCATCTTTCACTTGCTTAAAATCTATTAACATTTCTTTCTTTACCTAACATTGATGAAAGGTTATTGACATCAAATAGCAATGTTTTCTCTCTCTCTTAACAGATACTATCAAACTTGCTAAACATTTTTAGAATTTCTGTTTTTATTTTGAGAGTTCCAGCTTCCACAGTATTTTGCTTTTGCTTAGATTTATATATACCTGACCCCATTATAGATAGTGCAGATGGACAAAGATGCTTTGGTATTTGACCAACCTCTCTCTTCACACAGATAACATATTGCACGTGTTTTCAGAGTCAGTGGTATTTTAAGTATTCTTATATAGTGATGTAAATGGTGTGTTCTTACTTTAAAAAGGAATATGCGAATGAGAAATTAGCTTGGAAGTAGAACTTGTGACCAGTAGCTATTGAACTATCTGGCTTGTAGCCTTTGTGTGACAGAAGTTGCAGCTCTGCTTCCTTGTAACAGTAATTACTGAACCTTTAGCATGAATCTGTCTGCTGAGCAATCCAACAGTGTATCTTCAAATAAAGACAACCTCCATTTAGTTTGAAGAGCCTCAGACAAGATGTGAAACAGTACAGAAGCTCTATGTGTACTGAAACCTCAGGAGGCATAATTCTTCCAGAAATGGTGCTAGCTGAACAGTGGGTACAAAAAGTCTATATTAGCCAGGTTAATCGAGACATCCTTGGGAGCCATTCTCATGTTAAGTAAGAAAAAACACACAATGGAAAAAAAGATGAATAATAGGCAAATGCAGAGCAGTGAGTTATTGAAGAAAAGTAATTGGATTGAAACAATAACTCTTGTTTTTTTCTCTCCACAGATGCCACCAGATCTGTTGAGTTTCCCCAGCACTTCATGTTTTTTAGTTGCAGATCCCCAGTATCCACAGTATTGTGCTTTTCTTACACAAGTAAGGAAGTCTCTTACAGCACTTGGGTGAGACCACACCTGTTATATTGGTCAATTTCCAAAGGCTGAGGCTCCTCTGTTTCTACTTCCTTGATCCCCATGCCTCACTCATAGTCACGCCCTCCTGTTTCTCACCATGGACCAAAGCAAGTAGCCCTACCCTATGGAGTGTGACCATGTTCTGCAACAAATCATCGAGCTAAACTTTCTTCTCCCTGACGTGACAGCATCTGCAGCTCTGCCTCAAGCTAAATGTTCCTGAATCAAAATAGGTCCAGCCAAGGCATTTACTGTAGAAGTGTTTATTTTGGATCATACAGGTGTGCATGAGAACCCCCCCCCCGCCCCGCCCCAATTCTGTGGCTGCCCTACATTATCGTACTCTTCGTATTATCCTTTCAATAAATTTCTACTTAGCCCAACTGAAATTCCCTAGTTACATAAACAGTAAATACTCAGTAGCCAATCTAATAAGCATTACTACAAGTTTTAATGAAACCTAACAATTAATAACTTTACTTGAATTCTGGAAGTTAAGTCAGAAAAATGCTCACCAAGCAATTATTACATGTTTTCATGTAATAATTGAATTTTCTCTGAAAGTGCTTGCTAAGCTCTGGAGCCATGGACTGCACTGGACTAGAGTGGTTACATCTGTAAGTGCTGCTGTCTGGTTCTGGTACTCCTCGCTCCCACTGTTTCCAACTCAGGGAGATCAAATAAGGTTGGCATGGATTGGTCTAATTATTCTGCATATATGTAAAAATAAGGATTTAGGATGAGAAGAAAATAAAGCCGATAAGAAAAAGGGAAAATGGAAGACAGAGAACATGAAAATAACAGGAAAACTGAGAGTCAAAACAAAAGATAGAAGGCACATTTACACAATCTTGACTTCTCTGTCCGAGGACAGGTCATTGTTGATTATTCCTGAACCACAGCAAAGTGTGATACTTTTTGCTACTTGTAAGATGCAGAGGTTCTCTGAGGGTCTTTCTGGTCAATGGTAACCCCAAGTATGTTGATAGTGGGGGATTCAGTAAGCATACCACTATTAAATGTCAAGGGGGAGTGACTTGATTTCTTATAGGAGATGGTCATTGCCTGGCATTTGTGTGGCATGAATGTTATTTGACATTGTCAGCCCAAGCTTGGATATTGTCCATTTGAACATGGACTGCTTTGGTATATGAGGAGTCATGAATGGTGCTGAACATTGTGTAATCGTCAGCGACCATCCCTACTTCTAACCTTATGAAGGAGAGAATAGCACTCTCTTTGGCTTTCATTTAAAAGGGTTGGCATTTCCTGTCCCAATACATGGTCAACGTACTTTAGTTCAACTTTAAAAATGATTAAGGAATTCAGTTCTGTGACTCCCACTCCTCCTTCAAGTTGGGGCAATTTCAGCGGAAGTGTGAAAAGGGCATGAGTGGAAGGCTCACAACAGCTGCTCCAGTGTTGTTGGTTTCAGCTTCCACAATTCTGATGGAGCTATGGAGTCAAGCCAAGTTTTTAGGGCAACATAATTCACACCAGGTCAGTGGAATGTAAACCATGAGGAAGTTCTGTTCTTGAATTGGGAAGCTTTTGACAGGTACATTCATAAGGTGTTGCCAGCTTGGTATATCTTAGTGAAATGCTTTGTGAGAAGGTATAAAAAATGTTTTTAGAATTGAGATTGATGATTGAGTTTTCTTCGTTCCATTAAATTGGCCATATTTATTCCGGTTAATTTAACCACACACCAGAACAATGAAGAAATGGCGACAAATGATCAACTGGCTGACATTTGAATTCAACAGTCCGGCAGTTTGAAAGTCTGTTCTTTGGATTTACAGACGGAAAAGAACATTGCCAATAAATAACAATGAAAAACAGGAGAAATAGAAAGAAAAAATGGAATATTAAAAATTTTAAAATGCCATATAAATAAAATTTGAGTGCCCACAAAACACTGAGTTATTTCGGTTAATTAGCTAAGAGACAGTACCTTTAGGGTGCCTCTGATTTTCCAGAAATCTGGAGATTTTGAGTTAAAAACCTCAAAACTGTCTATCCGAAAGCTCCAATATTACATCCTGAATTTCAGCCTAGAACAGAGTTGTGTGTAACAAGGTGGGCAGAGCTTGGGGCAGTTTTGTGCACGGAAAGGTTGCAGACTGGGTTTCCTGAAAGTTCTGCAGTATTAAAGTTCAGGATGACTGTAGTTTGTTTTTCTCTTTCTTCCTGTCTCCCACCCACCGATACCTTACTGACAGGCCAGACTTCTTGTGGGTAAGGTGAAAGTGAGCACTGTAGATGCTGGAGATCAGAATCAAGAGTAGAGTGGTGCTGGAAAGCACAGCAGGTCAGGCAGCATCGGAGGAGCAGGAAAATCGACATTTCGGGCAAAAGCCATTCATCAGGTTTCCTGATGAAAAGCTTTTGCCCAAAACGTCGATTTTCCTGCTCCTCGGAGGCTGCCTGACCTGTTGTGCTTTTCCAGCACAACTCTAATCTTGACTGTTGTGGGTAAGAACCAGGCAAGAGAGGTTTGACATATTTAGGGTGTGAATGTAACTACATGGCGGTAGGTGGAATTAATCTCTCTCTCCTGCTGGCCAGAGGGAGGTTCCTGATCCCAGGAGGAGGGTCCTAATAATGGACTGAGGGGAGGGGTCCAATGTGTTATGGACCAGGTCAGAGCCCCTCAAAACATTTTAAGAAGGTAGGCCAGGCCCTAAATTTTCTAGTTGTTTTAAGCAGGTAAAAGGTGGATATTCCAGGAGTGATGCAGCTGGTCAAACCACTCAGTATTACACAAAATAGAATTTATTTGCAGATTACCAAATGAAACACGAACAAGAGAGAATACAGAATATAGAATAACTTAACCTACCAGAAAACCCAACCAACTCTATCACAATGTAATGATGCCGTTCCAATTTCCTGCAACATCCCAGAAATAAACCTCTTGCCAAAAAAGGTAAATTCAAACCCAGGTTCTTACAGGAGAGAGAGAGATGGCAGAGAGAATCAGCTAGGGATCATTTGATGAAGCATGGAACCTCTTTTCTCTCCAGCAGCTGTTTCTCTAAGTTCCTAGCTAAAACTAAAAACCAAACAAGAAAAATCCATGAACTGGGAGGACTGGCCACTCCCCTTTTATTTACAAGTGTTTTAAAAAAAAACCTTTAAAGCCCTTTTCCCTGATTGTTGCCTTAGGCACTATCTATTAGCTGTAATCAAAGTGGCCCTACTCAGACAAATGAGATCCTCTGCCTTTTACAACCCCTTTTGAGAAAAACCAAGGACAACATAACTTTGTTAAAGGAGCAGCATTGTCACAAATGCTAGTCTCAAAGTCAGCAATGGGGGTAAACCGACAGAAGTCATGGCTGAAAAGGGAGTCCAGTGATGGTTTAGTATGTCCGCTCGGAGGGACAAATAGTTTTTACTGAACAGCTTGTTGTACATAGAGGAAACAGTCCAGCTGTTCTTGATTCAGAAGAAGTGCTGCAAAGGCACTTATTTAATGGATGCAACCTTTCTTCACCTTCTTTAAGATGCTACTTTTCCTGTGGCCTAGCAAACTGAACAATTTGTGGTTAAAAATAGAATAGCTGCTAAAATGATGGCCTCATGATAATACTAGAATAACCAATGTCCCTCCTGCAAGTGAATTGGCTAACTGCCCTTCATCAGAAATGGCTCAGTTTAGTTCTAGTTCCAGTGTTTCATTTTAACTCCTGAAATGACCCTAACCCATTTGTTTTTGATTCAATCTAATTTTTCATGTATGTTTTTCCAGTCAGTGATAAGACTTTATTTTATATATGTATAAAAAAGTTAATACACTTTGGAAAGCCCCAAGGGTTAGAATGTATTGTTATCAAAGTGATTTTTTTAAATCTCTCTTTATGGTGTAATAATTATAGCATGTGGATTGTCCAAAAACCTCCATTAAAAACACGTCTGTTTTACAGCATAATTTACTCTGTAATTAGTATGCTCTACCTCAGCATGCATAGAGAAACTGCTTGTGTCTTCAAATTAAACTACAAAATGGACATGAACATTGCCAGATCATGGTTTTTATGTTCTGTTGGCTTTTTCAGTATAAAAGCTTTCAATGACATTTGCAAATCATCCACACCATTGCTCTTCTGAATATTTCTGGTGTGCTTCCTCACAGTATCTTAAAATCCATTACGAATACAGTTATTTTAAGTAGTGTGTTCCATAACAGCAATTAACATATAAAACGACCACAGCGGGACTGGGGATTATTAATTCTGTTGCATCACTCCAATTTCTATTTCGATATTAATTGCATTTAGGATTTGCTCTAACATCAAAAAAAAGTCCAAACTTGAATCCAACTAAAGAGTAAAGGCCTAATAAATATTAAAGCTCAACCTTTATTCACGGTCCTGTGATAAAATGGTCAGACATTTGCCTCTGGCAATAGAACTCAAGGTTGGAATACACATACAGGTTTAAATGCCAACCTGCTTAGTACTGTAATGAATGCTGTCAATTTGATAGAAATGCTCATTCTCAGGTTTACTGTTCCCAATAGTTAATTCATGATGGGAGAAGATAGCTAAATTAGGTGGTGGTTTTGTTGGTTTAAACTGTCCTATTTATCCATTTTACTAAGTAGGAATTAAAGAGACGTGAAACCAACAACTAATTTAAATAGGAGATTAAAAAAATAAATAAATACGGATATTTATTCAGGTCCATTCTTTGCTGCTTTCCAAGACACTCACCACACTTATCTCACCCTGCATTCATTCCCATTTGTCCTTCATTTCAGTGTTCTCTCGTATTGAATTTTTGGGGCTGCGTTTTTTTCTGGGAATTGGCTAAGTATCATTTGTATCAAGTTTCATGGAGGGTTTCTCCCTTCAAGGTGTAGTCAGTTTTCTCATATTATCTTCCGATACTCATCTCACTAAGCACCACATTGCTATGATGTCCTGTTTGTCCAATATTAACCCAATTCTTCTATTCGTTGTAGGCATAAATACTCACCACTGCTATCATCATGCACCTGGTCAAGCCCTGGCAGTTTGCAGCTACTCTGCATGGTTTGAGACAATTGCCTCAGACATGGCAGACAAGAGGAAATTTGCATCCTGGTTTGTGGACAGTGTCCTTGAGGTCCTGGTGGATGGGGTGATGCAAAGGAGAGCTGACCCCCTCCCCCTGCACCAGCAGAGGAGGCCACTACACAGATCCTGCCAGCCTGGCCCAAGGTTGCCACCTGAATGAGTGCAGTCTCCACAATCCAGAGAAACATCAGCGATATCACAAAAAGATCAGTGTCATTCTCTCTGCTAGGATAATTACTAGCATCTTCTTTCCTCTACCCTATACTCACTCTAACTTGGCTACAGCACCCACCTCCACCTCCTCTATCACTCTCACTATTGCATGTAGCATCTTCCCTTATTTCCACTCTCCCTATCCAATACCTCTTCTCTACTATCTCTTCATAGCTTCTGCAGTCTTACTCATCCAATTGGGACATCTCACCACTTCCTGCCACCTTCAACCTGCACCAGAACTAATAGCTGAGCCCCCCAGTTCTGTCAATCCTTTCATTCCCAGAGAAAATGGTGCACAATAGGGCTGAATAGGGACAAGATGGGTGGTGGTGTGCCCATTATTAGACTCCTGAAATCCTTGGAAGAGAAGACCTTGGCTCTCGCTGTCAAAGACCAGGACTGATCCTATGGAGAAACAGAAACATTCATGTCCCAACAACCAAGTAAGATGCATTGTCCATTTCTGTGTTACTCTTCTATTACCCTAAGTGTGAATGTATACTTAGCATACAATAACTTCTACTGGTTTGCAACAAATTCTCGCTTTTTCTTCAGTCATTTGAGTAGCATTACCACAGTCTTTGTAGGTCAAAAAAGTGACACCTCAAAGACAAGCCCTCCTCCAGCTCTAAGGAAGACAGCATGGACATTTCATATGTCGCACCAGCAAGGCTGCCTCCTGTACTCTCCATCAGCTCAGATGCTGACATCTCAGTGGGTATCTTAGCTGTATTAGAGTCAAGATTATTTGCTAGTGGTGAACACATCACTGCTGTGCCTCTGCAGCTGGTTAAAGAAGAAACACCTCAGGCCATTGGCACTTGGGGAACTGCCAGAGACCAGGCACCTGCCCAATAAGAGATGATCACTGGTTTCATGAATTTGTGACTTTGTTGCACAAGCACACACAGGAGCAGCTTTGTCAGAAGCTCTGGGAAATCTGACAAAGGGTGCTGGACTGCACCAATGCCATTAGACCCTGCTGCCATCATCAGCCAGTTAGAACTGGTATGGAGGTCCAGTCTCAGAGTCAGCAGGAAAAGCACACAGACCCGTGCTCCAATACACTAGCCATTGGTACTTAACACTGATGACAAGGTGACAGTGGGACAAGGAAATTTGATGTCACTCCAGGTGCTCTTTCCTCAAGGAGTCAGGGCAGTGCCATAGGCACTGAGGCAGACGAGTAACCACAGATGGAAAGAAGAAGATGTTCTGAAGGTATGCAGGTGGCACAGGTGACAATGCATTGTAAATACATGATGACATGTGGAAACACATGGGCACTTTTTCATGTCTAAATTCTCACCATACACAACCAAAACACTACTTCGATTAGATTTTGAGACATGACCACTTGATTGATGTAGTTGCAGCACATTTGATGTGATGGTAAATGGTACAGGTGTGAGATTGGCATAACTTTCTCCATCACTGTCTCCATGTCAAAATCCTGGAACACCTTAAGAACTACAGTAGTTCAGGAAAATAGATCTCTATAACCTTCTCAAAGGCACTTAGGGATGGACAATAACTCTGGCCTTGCCAACAATGCTCACATCCTATGAATGAATTTTAAAAAGTTCTTAATGTTATAGTTTATAACTATCTCTAATTAAACCACGCTCTGCAAAAATAATTTGATGAAGTAACTGGCTGGAAACCACTAACTGAAATTCAAAAAGGCAAAAGCCAGATTCTAATGACTTGAAATCACAGTCAAAGGTGGCTGAATATTTGCATTTCTGTACCTTCCGTCTTCCTAAACTATTGCAATGGATGCAGCCTTTCTGGAAAGCCTCATCAGGAATAATTACTTAAAAAAGGCAGGAATAGAAGCCATCTCTTTTCTTGTTCGTAAAGCATCTGGGTACTCATCTGAATGGAGTCAAGCTATTAAACATAATCACTATTAGACATAATCAAAGTGGCTTCACCTATGGAAACAATTGATCCAGAGATCATCTAATCATTTAGAATGTGAACCTCAAATTTATTTATCACAACCATACTTGGGATAAATACAATTGGATAAAGATAATTTTACAAGTTAACACTTTGTATGTTTAAAAACCCTATTTCTGCCACAGACCAGCACAAGGAGATGAAATGCTGAAGATGAAAGACCCTGTATAACTGTGTCTCTGTTTGCAACTAACCTGCAAGTTTTTAACCTTGTCCATTGATTTTGACTTTCCATTTGCTGCTAAACTTTTTAAAGAATTCAACCAAGCAACTGCTGTTCATAGAATAATAGATAAACAATCTCCTTCTTTAAACCATATTTGGGCTAAAACCAGCCAATTCACCAACCTTCAAGAGCTGTACACTATTTAACTTGACTGGTATTTAAATAATTTGATTTATCTATTTGTTTGATTATTTATTTTATTTGGTTTCTTGATTATCTAGCTATCCGTGTGCATGTAAACTTTGAGTGTGTGGATGTGTGAAAGTTTCATCCGTTATTTTTTATAGTAGATAGTATTTATTGTAATTAAACCTATGTCATTTTCTTTTTAAAATATTCAACAAGAGCTGTCTGTGTGTGTCTTTTCTATTCTTGGCATGTAAACAATTAACCACTCAGAATCGGCAAGCATATCCTTTGAACAGTCAAAAGTGTGGCACTGGAAAAGCACTGCAGATCCGGTAGCATCCAAAGAGCAGGAAAGTTGATGTTTTGAGCATAAGCCCTTTATTAAGTGAGGACTGCAGATACTGGAAATCAGAGTCAAAAGTGTGGCCTGGAAAAGCACAGCGGGTCAGGCAGTATCTGAGGAGCAGGAGAGTTTACAATTCAAGCATAAACTCTTCATCATACCCTTTTAACAACTTGTTGTGGTCAAATAAGCAGTGGCAGTGATCCTCTCTCTCTTCACCTCAGCATATTATGGTCCAAAATCACTCAAGCTGAAATGTTGATTCTCGTTTCTCTCCACAGATGCTGCCAGACCTGCTGAGTTTCTCCAGCAATTTCTGTTTTTGGTCTACGACTCTGATGGGAGGCAAATGCCTGTAATCAAGCTGCATTACTCCACAAGCTAAACCAAAAGTCTGAGTGTTCTTTAATAATTGAAATGATCAATTTATTTCTCCATTGTACTACTGCCCAGAGTAAAATAAACATATTTCAGACCTCTGTAATTAACTAAAAAAAATCTTGTTTATTAAAAGCAAAATTTATTCTTATAATAAGTCGCAACACTGGTTACCAACTAAGCTGCTGTGTGAAATTAAACTGGACACCTTAAATTCCAAACACACACATTCACATAACAAGCAAAGCAATACAACTCTGCAGAAATGATACGGATTTTGCAAACACAAAACACAATAATGTGGTGGCCCTAGAGTCTGAATTCAAAGGACAAAATGAGAAGACATCTCACTGTCCACTCAGTTTCTCGTCAATGAGATCAAGATGCTGACTGTTGTAGAAATGATGAGATCTTCATATCTGACGAGTTCAGATGACAGTCTATTAGAAATCCTGACATTTGGTTTTATCAGGGTCCCAGCATATTTCAACTGAAAGGGAGAGGGAGAGACAATTGCAGTTGGCTCTGCTTTAGGGTTCTGTTGACTTTTGAGGAGAGCTGGATATGCTATTTTCAGGTTGGAGATCTTTCTTTAGCTGACCCACCTAGATATATAAGAAAAGCCCACAACCCAAGTCCAAGGTTGCTGCCTTCAGCACAGGGCCTCTTCCAAAACAGTTTGTCTAGCAATTAAACCCATAAAACCTATCCCTTCCCTCTGTTAAAAGCTTTGCTTGCCTTCTATCCATTTCATTTGACTTTTAGTAAATGGTTGGAGATCCACAGCACACTTTAACTTTTGACTTTTCAGTTCAAATAAGTCACATGTCAATCCCCTTTAATTCAGAAATTGCCCAAATACTTCCATCTATTCCAACTTCTTTCACGGCGTATTTTTTAGAGACGACGTGTTCCCAACAAACATAATGCTAATTATAGGAAAAGGCCGATCTGAGATATATTGGCAGAAACATTTGATATCAATTTTGTGGCACATTGGTTTACAATGCAAGTGTAAAATATTCAGCAATGCTCTCTTCAAGGTTCATTTATTTTACTTTAAAAAGAAAATTAAGTCAAGATAATCAGAAAGAATAAAAAAGTGCAGAAAGTAGAACCAACAGCATTGGAAAGGTGAGTAGACAACTTTATGTTTAGAGTTGTAAGCCTAAAATAATATTTTGTATGTTGCTCGATTGCCATGAAATTTCATAATTTTCTGTGGTTATTAATTAAAAAAAAGGCATGTTTCACTTAAATTAATCAAAATTGGAATATTCTAAGTAATGACAACGTTTATTCTTTTGTTGAACAAAGCCATGCTTCTGTTGCAACTTGCTGTTACTGGAGAGAAGTGGGAGAATGTATGGATGAATTCAAGGACTACAAGTTGAAGGAACATTTTGAAATATTTTTAACCGCTTCAGTGAGGGAACAAATTGCTAAATGATGACACAGTCACATTTCAGCATCCAGCAGAAAAATAACAGGTCAGTTAAGAAATGCACTTACAATCATTGGTAATTGCCAGACTAACTATGAAATGTAAAACACATAAATATGCCAATAATGCTTTCAACTTCAAACAGGTGGTACATAAATGAAAATAGTTTACAATCCATCCAAAAGCTGTTGGTTCAGATTTTCAGTTAGTAATGAAGGAATATTCAACATTCACCCTATTGGCAGCTATCTAGAAATGTTTCACAGGCTCTTAAGTAGGCACTTGCTCTAAGTTGGCATCTGATTCAGCACATCATCTTTTATCAGAAATATGTGACTTCTGCAAGCAGGGAAAGCTACAATGTGATTCCTTAACTATGCTGGTTTCAATCAGGGAGTATAAATGATCAATTATAAATTACATTTTAACCCAGAATTCAAACCAAATCATAGCATCCCTACAGTGTGGAAATAGGCTCTTCAGCCCAACAATTCCACAGCAACCCTTCGAAGAGTAGTCCACCCAGACCCATTCCCCTACCATCCTATATATACACCAGACTCATGCTTCTAACCTACACATCTCTGAACATTGTGGGCAAGTTAGCATGGCCAATTCATCTAACCTGCACACTTTGGACTGTGGGAGGAAACCAGAGCACCTGGAGAAAACCCACGCAGGCACGGGGAGAATGTGCAAACTCCACACAGTCGCCTGAGGCTAGAATCAAACCTAGGTCCCTGGTGCTGTGAGGCAGCAATGCTAACCATTGAGCCACCCAAGGGCAAAGAAAAATAAAACAGAAAACATTAATGTTTTCAAATTTGCAACACTAACTTCAGAAGAAACAAGATTCCATGCTTGAAGAATTAATTTTTCAGGTCCAGACAGGCTGTTTGGCTGTAAGAGTCATTTATCATACTTAACAAAATTAGTGCGCTGTCCAATCTATCCCAGAATAACAATGAATCTCACACTATTGTTATCACAAAGTCTGGGCCATCATCTCAACACTGGCTTTACATGTATTTTTAAAATAATTTAACAAAATTATAAAATGTATTGTTCCAGAATTGCAATTCCGACTGATAAAGATTGCCAATGCACTGAAACATGGTCACAGATCAAAGTTACCAATGTAGATGTTTGGGAATTGTCAAGAGCATTTTTGTCTGAAGAAGGCTCACTGGATCCAAAACATTAACTCAGCTTTCTCTCTGAAGATGCTGCCAGAGCTGCTGAGTTTTTCCAGCAGTTTCTGTTTTTGCTTCTGATTTCCAGCATCCACATTTATTTGTTTATTTCTATAAAATAAGCAGTATTTGGCGAGATATAACTGTCAAGTACACGCTTTGACTTACAGCTGGAAATTTGTGGCATTTCGTTTTCTAGGGAGGAAGAGGAAAATTGAAAGTGGTGTACAAATAAGGCAAGTTCAGGATTTACTGAGATGAAAATGCATAGAGGTAAGGTAAGTAAGCTCATAGATAAGATTCAGGAGTCACCATTTCAGGCTTGAGGGGAAAACTGCAAAACATTTTATTAATGTCAGTATTTTGTAAAACCTGGGAATGTTTTCCTAGCTTGCAGGGTAAGTACGCATTGTAATTTTGAAGACGGTGTGGTGAGGGCAAACATTCTAACTCTGAGATGTGAGCAACTTTTAAAAATACTTAAATCATGCTCCCACACTGCAAATGGGAACCTGACTTAGTTTTTATCCGGGATTCCCAGTGGCAGCAGAGAGATAAGGTTTAGAGAGCTAATTGTTTTTTACAGTTTCCTTTGTGGGTCACAAAATGAAGTAATGTTCCCTCAAAGCTACGCAATCAAACCTTCGACTGATCCTGACTTCTCCTCATTTCTGCCATCAAAAACAATTATGTCTTTCCATCCATTCCACTGATCAGGCAATCTGCCAACACCTCAACCCTCAATTCCAATCCATAATATTTTTCTCCAAAATGTAAATTTCTATTTTAACCACGGAGCTAGGCCATTCAACAGATACTGGATCAGTGGTGCTGGAAGAGCACAGCAATTCAGGCAGCATCCGAAGACAGGCAAAATCGACGTTTCGGGCAAAAGCCCTTCATCAGGAATAAAGGCAGAGAGCCTGAAGCGTGGAGAGATAAGCTAGAGGAGG
>NC_057729.1:31110672-31125044 GCF_004010195.1 Chiloscyllium plagiosum
AACAGTTTCCTCATTTCCCGTTCCCCCACCTCATCCTAGCTTCTAACCTCCAGAAACTCGCTCCCCTGACCTGTCCGGACTTGTCCGACCTGCCCAGCTCCTTTTCCACCTATCCACTCCACCCTCTCCTCCCTGACCTATCACCTTCATCTCCTTCCCCACTGACCTATTGTACTCTATGCCACTCTCTCCCCACCCCCCCCCTCCTCTAGCTTATCTCTCCACGCTTCAGGCTCTCTGCCTTTATTCCTGATGAAGGGCTTTTGCCCGAAACGTCGATTTTGCCTGTCTTCGGATGCTGCCTGAATTGCTGTGCTCTTCCAGCACCACTGATCCAGAATCTGGTTTCCAGCATCTGCAGTCATTGTTTTTACCTCATTCAACAGATAACCTAATGAGATTTCAATTCTTACTGACAAAGCTGTAATCAAATATGGAGCCATGGCACATAGATGGTAAAATGAGCTAAAATGGTTGATTATTTTACTCCTGTTTCCAAGTTCCTGATGGAAATTTGGAAAAGTTGCATTACACATACTTAAATATATGAAATTGCTTATGCTGTTATCATATTTTCTTTCTATAATTTATATTTAATAAAAAGATCACTGAGAATTGTGAATTAAGACCCTTGTTCTACCAATACTTCAAATTTTAAAAATGCAAAAGACATCTTAATACTCTGCCTGTGACTTCATTCAGTTTTTAAATTGCAAATTCTGTTTCTGGCTCTTTCACTCTTTGTAGTCTTGCAATCTGATCAACTTCTGAGGATTAGAAACTTTGAAATTAACACCTAGTCTTTAAATATCACAAGAAATCCTTGCCCCTGTGATTCCTCCACAACCACCACCACTGCATTCTCTGCTTCTTCCCCACCTTCCAATAAGTAACAGAGCTGCAATGTAACTAAGACATTAAAACTCAGAAGCTGACTAATCAGCTCAACCAATCTTGCTGTTTATCTTCCACAAGCAGTGATTCTAATCCTTTATTTCTGTCCTGCTTTTATACTTTTCATTCCTTTCCATCAACCATGTTCCTAACCTATTCTTAACTATTGGTATAGTACCTGCTTCGATCATTTAACTCCAATAATGCATTTATCAGCCTTTAAGTCAGAAAAGAAAGTTTATTTTGCTCTTTGTTCTAAAGCCCATGTATGATTCTGGCTTTTGCTTTATATTTTCTGGCTACATCATTGAGGCTAATTATATTGCAACTCTTGTCACTTCGGTTCAGATAATTTAACTCGCAACAGACTAAAGATCAAATGTAGAATATTTCCATCCATATAGTTTAGTGTTAAGCTGTGCAGTTCACTAATCCACTGAGTCATTAATGGAGTATAAAAGTCTGTAGCAAACATCCTGAAAACCTGAAGACTATGATTTAAACATTTGTTCCAGAGAAATCAGAAAGTTTGTTCACAATACTACAAAAGAAAGACAATGAATACCCTTTGAAAAATAATGCATAGTGTGTATTGAATTAAAATTCAAATCTAATATGGTTAGAACTGCAAAATATGGATGTTCAAAGAAATTTGATGAATCTAAGTTGGCAAAAACAATTATGTTCAGATATACCTCTTCCCTGTAAAATTGGCATGCAGTTTGGCAGAGGCAGAGTTCAGTGGTGGGTGCCCCTCTGTGTACGTGTGATGATTTTTTTTCTCTCTCAGTTCCTGTCTTTGTGATTGGCAACAGTATGGATTGTCTTTGGCTGAAAAGGAGAATATAACTGCCAGCTTTTTTTTGTTTTTTTTAAGAGTGAACTGCCTTGAAAAGGAAATAGAAATAGAAAATCTTGGAAATATCCAGGAAGTCAGATGGCATCAGTGGGGAGAGTAACATATTAATGTTCTAGATCAATGACCTTTATCAGAACCCACAGATGTTGTTTGACCTGTTGAGTGTTTCCAGCAATCTTTTAAAAAATTATTTTAATTTCAGATTTCCAGCATTCACAGTATTTTGCTTCTTTCTGTAAAGAGAATTTTGCTTTAGAATTGCTATTTCTTTGTAAATATCTCTATTATCTCACTACTGTTTAGTTGTTAATGCAAGCAAAAAAAAAGTTGCAAAATATAACATCAATGGAAAAAGTCATTATTAGAAAATGGTTTCTCAAATACATATAATTCCCTGTATTTGTTTTGAAGTACAGCTCTTATCTGCACATTTGGGAAACCCCTGACAATGCCAGAAAATCACAACGTTTTATCAATGTTTTAGAAAATCTGTTAATTCACAGGTGAAACGCTGAAGACGTGTGGGCAAAAATCAGTAACCATGCAATCAACCACTGAAAGACAACCAAGCAGTTATTTTGATGTTACATTGAGTTATAACACAAAAGGACTGAAAGTCAACTGAGAAAAATGAAGAGAGAGAATGGGAAAGGAACACACAAGCACAAAGGGAGAGAAACAACTAAGGTCAGAAAATGAGTCAGAGGGGCAGAGACAGAGAAGGAGGCATGTAATTTTATACAGACAAAGGGAAAACCAGAGACACAAAACAGAAAGACAGACAAACACACACATGCATGCATGTATACACACACACACTATTTTGAGTGTGAGAAAAGAACTGCCATTAGGTGAGTAACTGTCACTATGCACACCTCATGGCTTTCGTCTCTTATGAAGCCTTCTTATGAAACCTTTGAGTGCTTTCAATCACGTCCAAAGTGAAAATTACCTCCAATGACAGAAAGAAAAAACATGGACATGTACAGATAAACACAGACAAAATGCTAATTGGCTGATTTAACTGGTTGGTTTAGCGTTCATTCATTTTCCCAATTTTTTGTCATACGCTCACTAGCAGACTTGTTTTCCTAACAGAGTCTATTTTGTGATACAACCTTTTGACAATCACTTGTCAGACAGAAGTTCCAATTTTCTTGTGAATTCACAAAAAATATACAAGTGAGTATTCTAATTGACAGTGGGTTTTAGGTGAGTGGAATAGGTGGCATTTACACCAGATTGCCTCTAGATTTACAGAAATATTTCAAACTGAATGATGTGTCAGAAGCAAGTCTCCATATTTTCTGATACAATCAGCAAGGTCTTAGCTGAGAAGTGAAGATGCGAAGGGACATCTTCATTCAATTGGAGAGATGATACCGAAGAGCAGGTTTGGAGAGAGATGACGGTGATAGCTAATGTTAGAGGCATGATCTCTATGATCTGGATTAAATCCAAGAAGAATTTCAATGTCCTGGCAGCATAGGTCTTCAGATCCCCATATCTCTGCATTATGCCTGGCACTCTGGAGTGCTTTTTCCAAGCACTCTAACTATTTCGCTCTATTGTAGTACAATATTATTCAAATGTGGAAAGGACTGCTTCTTATTCTTGTTCCAATCACAAAACTCCGGTTACTTCAGACTTCACAGCAGCACTAAAAGCATTCTGTTGTCACCATAACAATTCTAAATGAATGAACTTTTGCGATAACCAATTTCTAACTTACAGTTCAGATACTCTACAAGTATTACTAGCAATAAAAACAGGTCATTCATCCCACACATCTAATGTTGTGCATACACTCCAAACAAACCTTCTCCCACCCATCTTCATTTAACCTATCAACATATTCTTCTATTCCTTTCTCCTTCAAGTGTTTACCCAGTTTCCCCTTTAATACACTTACTCTATTTATCTCAACTACCCCATATGGTCATGAGTTCCACATTCCATAATCCCACACTATCCAATGGATAGAGAGGTTTTACCTAAATTCCCTCATAATTTTACAATCTAGTATGGTAGATTGTGGCTAACATTGATTGATGGCCTAGGTGTTGGGCTCACTCCTGAGTGGAAACATCTTCTTGATAGCTACCCCATCAAACCCTTTCATAATCTTGAAAACCTCCGAAAGTCATTGCTCAGTCCCACAAGGATCATTTTACAGTAGTTTTTATGGCAATAGGGAAGAAATTGCTTAAAATCCAGCCCACTTAGATATTTATTTCTTGAGGAGCATGTAGTCTGCTCAATTTTCCTACCAAAATGCATTACCTCCCATTTCTCTATGCTGAAGGGTTGTGTTTAATGCCATTACCAAATAGTGCAGTGACTGCACATGGACAATAACTGTCAAACTCCTCAGTGTTGATTCACTGAAATCAATGGTCATTGCAATATGGCGGAGTTAATATGTCAGTTTGCGGTTTTATTAAACCTGCAAAATCATATTGCAAAAGCTCCTGAATTGTATTAGAAAGCTGTTGATCCATAGTGCCTCAACTGTGACCTCACTAGTAGCACCATTGTCTGAGCAAAGGGACGATCCATGCAGCGACATCAGGAGTCAGCCAGATGGCCAGCTAGAGAGGTGGTCAGAAGACTCTGTCATGAGGGGAGCTGCCAACAACCAGAATACCCTGTCACAGTGTTGTGACATTAATGGCATCAACTACACAGGTGCAAGCCACCAGCAGCTATATTTCCCGACCACATTGGCACTGGCAGCTCTGATCTTGAAGATCTTCCCTCAAATGTACACATTGTATAGGTTAATTAATGTCTTCCTCTAACTTGCCATGGATCTCCCTTAACTTAACAACCCCCCCAAAAAAAGTCATCTGCTTACTTCGAAAGTGTATTTCTGATTTCCAAGTCCAAATTGTTCATGCAATGTGAAAAATACTGCAATCTGAACCACTAATGGTGAAATACTAAGTGTCGATCTCAGTAACCTTGCCTCTGGTGCATCCCAGTTACAATTACTTCAACATTGGCAGCTTTCATTATATTTGCCTAGGGCCCACATTTTGGAATTCCCTCCTTACATCTCTCCATTTTTCCTCTTTTGAGACATTTCTTGAAACTGACATTCTGACCGATCTTGTGGATATCTAATGTAATATCTCCTTTTACAGCTCACATACTTGATATTGTAATGCTCCTGTAAAGCAGTGATGAATGTTTTATTATCATAATCATATTCAATTGTAACTACCTTAACCCCTTATTTTCTACTTTCTGATTTGTAACAAGGCCGTATGAACACAATGTTGACTTCAATGTTGACAGCATTTCCACTGTAGTAAGTTCCTGAAGCCAAAATATTAGAATGACAAACTTTTAGATAGATCATAAAAACTGTTGAGGGGCAAATATGGTCTACAGAATTGTCAAACTGTGATGTGTTAACTCTACAACTCAGGATTTTTGAAAATAAAGGGCTGGCTGAGTCAGTAAACATTAAAAATAATCTGGTTTAGCAATTACAATGGCAATGTGTTGACATTAATAATGCTTGGCTGTTTTTCCTGATCTCTCATTGTAGGGAATCCTAAATTCACAATTTTATTGATGATTCAAAGAGGTTAGTCAAGGATTAGCAGTATTTGATGTGGGATTATGAATACAAAACTGTTTTTTCTGTGGGATTACATACTTGAGAGAATTTCAATGTCTTGAATGGGCTTTTATGAATCAGAGTGCTTTTATACAAAAGTGAACATGGATAAATTGGCATAGAGGCTTTATGATTTTTAGATGGGGTTGGTATTAAGTTTGGATGGGTGGGTATAAGTGTCCATGAGTATAAATGAAAACATGTGTTGGTATGGAGAGTATACAGAGATGTGATTGGTTGGCATGAACAGAACATGACAAGTGGGTGTTGGTTTGGCGGGAGGTTTACTAAATCAAGCGATTGGGACAAAATCCCAGAAAATAACATGTCTTGACTCTGGACAGCTCCTGCAGCAGCTTCCAATTAGCACCTAGTGCTAGCTTCCTCCTACGACTATCAATAACACCTGAGAGAAGATCTCAGCATTCCAGTGATTTTCTTCAGAAGTGGTGCCACAAGTTGGGAAGTTTCCCAACTACCCAACTTGGAACAGGAATCAGGACTATAGTTACCAAGAAATGTCATGTTTTATTTTAGGGGAACGATTATGGCTGCAGATTAAAAAGATATAGGGAGAACACCTAAAGAGAAAGGATCTTTAGTAGCGCTGGTTATAATAAGGAATAGGAGAGGAAGTTTGGCGGTCGGCAGTTTCATGGAATAAGGGTCGAGGGATCGGGAGATAGATTTCATGGACAAGTTTGGAGCTGGCAAGGTGGCAACCTAGAGAAGGTTTCCGGGTAAGGGAGAGGAACTTTAGATTAGTGGGTACACTGGGTAGGAGGGTCTATAAAAAAATGGGATGCTGGGGCAATTGGATTGCTGAGCCAATGCCAAGTGCCTTACTGAGCCCATATTGGAGGATGCCTGGAAAGGCACAGAAAAAAAATGTTGTAGGTTTACCTGACTGGTTATCTTGGGTAATAATTATTTGGATAGATATTTAAATACCGATCTCTCAGTGTCCCAGATCCTCCATCACTTTCTCTGGATGCTTCTTCTCCCACTATCAGGATGGACAGAATAGGGGGAGGATATAACAAACTATGATCATTTAGCAGTACTTTGGAGAATCCTCAACATTGACTTTGGACCCATGAAGCCACTCATGACCAGGGAAACCTGCTTTTGATTATCTATTGCTGTCTCAGGCTGTGAAACAGTAAGTCTCCATATTTAGCATCACTTAGAGTAACCACTGAGTGTAGCAAGGGCTTTGGGTAAGGGACTTCAATGAAGAAGGGCTCATGCCTGAAACGTCGATTCTCCTGCTCCTTGGATGCTGCCTGACCTGCTGCGCTTTTCCAGCAACACATTTTCAGCGACTTCAATGACCACCACCATATGACTCAGTATTGGCACCATTGTCCAAACTGACTGACTGGTAAATCATTGAATGTCAGAGTAGATTTGTCTCAGATGATAAGAAAATCAGCACAAAGAGATAAACTGCTTAACCACTACCTTAGCAGTTGTACATGTATCTTATTCATGATAGTATTAGTAGGACTTAAGAATGCTCGGTCCTTAGTACCATCTTATCACTGATATTAATTTCCATCATGTCACTTGACACTAGCACCATGTTCAAGAGATGGAATAACAACAGATCCATCAGCTCAAAAATGCACACTCATGCTATGAATAGGTCATCAGCAACTGTATTCTACCTGAGTCTCTAAATTCATGGATCAACATGGGCAACATGGTGGCTCAGTGGTTAGCACTGCTATCTCACAGTGCCAGGGACCCAGGTTTGACTCTATTGTCAGGTGACTGTTTATGTGGAGCTTGCATGTACTTCCCGTGCGTTTCCTCCAGGTGTTTCAGTTTTCTCTCACAATCCAAAGACTTTGGGTGGACTGCTCATGCTAATTTGCCCATTGTCGCCAGGCATATGCAGGCTAGGTGGATTAGGAAATACAGGGTTACAAGGTTTGGGTGGGACGCTTTTCAGAGGTTCAGTGTAGACACAATGAGCCAAATGGCCTGGTCTCTCACTGTAGGGGTTCTAAGAACATATACTTCACTCCTCCATCCACAATTTTGTTCAACCAAGTGTGTAGAAGAATATGCCAGGAATAGCACCAAATGCATCTGAAAATACCAACCTCGTGAAGCTACTGTCCAGGACTTCAAAGATGTGAAACTGCAGAAGCAGCATGTAAGTGATCCCATAACTAAGAGATCAATTCAAAGCTCCGCAGTCTGGTCACATCCAGCTGCATTTCCCGACAGAGAATAACAACATTAAAACAATTGATGTGAGACCTGAATGATTCTGTGGCAGTGATCCAGCTGCACATTGATGGAATGAAATCCCCTCCTGTTAGTGAATGTTCCTGGCTGTTTTCCTGGTGGCTTGATGGCTACATGTGTTCAATCTATGACCAAACCTCTGCACACAACCGATGCCAGACACTGCAGCACATCTTAGTATTTTGTCGAGATTGCCGGTATTCCTTGGGAAGACAATGTAGCTCTTATCCTGACAAAGTGGACATTGGCTTCACATATGCAGAAGAATGAGAAATGCAGGAAATATTGGGCAAAATTTGAACAGCATTGAAAATATTGGGAGCTTGGTATGATTTTTGGACCCTCGCCCAGTACTTGTTGGCAGTGTGGCTGCTGGAGCAGTCTTCTGAAAGACAATTTTCTGGTTAGAAGCCTACATGTCTGCTGTCAAATTAAGGATGGTGAGTCAGTTCCTAATCAGAGATCTGCAGCCATGAAGGGATAGCAGTCTTGCTGGCATACGTGGGCACTGTTGTGTGCTGCAGTGCCAACCACTACTACCTTGTGATTTGGGTACTTGCAGCCACCAAGTGAATCTTAATGAGAGGAGTTCCTTCTCTGAAACAAGATATCTTTTACTACATGATAGCAATCAGGGACAAGTTAGACATTGTTACTGAGACTATTGGTCTTAACCTCCAAAAACCTAAGCTGTTCCATTATTCCCCACCTAAATCCTTATGACAGTACCAGATTGGTGCTTAATGCCAATTGGTGCTTAATTCCTGAAGAAGGGCATGTGCCCGAAACGTCGAATCTTCTGTTCCCTAGATGCTGCCTGACCTGCTGTGCTGTTCCAGCAATAAAGTTTCAGCTTAATGCCAACCTCAATATTAACCCTTTCAGAATCATTATATTATACAACAGATGATGGCACTATATGACTGAAATCATAAGGAAACCTCCATCTAGAATACACCATTGCCTCAGCTTTTGTTGTGGAAGAGAAATCTTCTTCAGCATTGTCTGCTGCCTTAGTTGTGGTCAGCTTCATGAGGATAGGGTAATTTTAGGAAGGCATATTCGGGCACTTTCCAGCAAGGGCCTACACCTGACAATTGCAATTATATTTCTAATCTATCCACATTTAGGAACTTACATATACAAATTGATAACCATTGGCTATCAGGCTGGTAGCCTTTGTTGCTCTCACCATGCCTCTAGTCAAATTAGTTGGTGTCAGAGTCTTGTTGGTCCACTGATTTATCTTAATTTCTCTTAATCTACCTCCCTCCCTGTCCTAACAAGAACAAGGAAAGGCCATCTCAACAAGACCAGGAAGATTCATTCCCTTCCCTGAAACTTTCTGAAGGAGCCTGAGGCAAAGACACTAAGAACAATGGTGACTTTCACTGTCATTGAAAAAGCTTGGCCGCATGACACTTTCCACATTAGCTTTTGTTCCAGGAGTCTGCAATGATCTGCAATAGTCAGTCTGGATCAACACAGCTTCCTCATGCACAGCGACTGAAAAGGGTTCAGAAACTCACTCTGGGCCTAATCCCAATGAGCTACCTGCACTGAGCAACCCCAACACATGCTGATTTGTTGTCTCACTTGAGCTGGTTTGCCTGTTGTTGCTGTTAGTATTATTGCTCCTTTTCTTCCCCTTCATGCAAACAAATAAATAGGGCAGATTTGCAACTCATTATAAACTGTATGCTTCCTGAAGATATGCAAGCAGGATGAATGTGGGGATAAAAAAGAATCTGTTAGACAAACTGTCCTCTGGAAATCTAAAATAAGACCAACAATATGGTTGCTCCATTAATTCCATTCTCTTAAGCATTCCTAAATTAATAATTCCACCATGGTAAGTTATATGTTCAGCTAGCTAGGCCCGCTGTGCTTGTATTCCCTTATTCCACCCTCTACACCTCTCTTCCTTTAAGACACGCCTTAAAATCTGCCATTTTGACATAGCTTCTGGTCATGTGCCCCAATATGTTTTTATGTGGCTCGATGACAACTTTTGTTTTATATTGGCTTTTGTGAAGCAACCATGTCTTTTTTCATTATGTTATAGGCACTATACAAAATATATATGTTTGGTGTGCTTGCAGCTAATTGGGATTTAAGCACACCTTCCACCGGCCTATAAAAATAAAGGTTTTATTTATAAGTCAGAATTGGAAAAGCCATGCATCCTTCGAGTAAAATCAATGAAACTCAGGGGAAAACTCCTGGTTAAAGTCCTATCCAGCCCAAATGAAGATGGTTGTGGTTGTTGGTGGTCAGTCATCTCAGCTTCAGAAAATCTCTGCAGGAGCTTCTTAGAATAATGTCCTATAGTCAACCATCTTCAGTTACTTCATCAGTGACTTTCCCTCCATTATAAGGCCAGAAGTGGGAACGTTTGTTGATGCTGACACAGATTCAGAATCATTCACCACCAGCTACAAAAAAAACACGATGAGAAGAGCAGATTAGACACTGGGAAATTTGTAGTGAGGAACTCAGCTCCTGACTTCCCAGATCCTGTCTACTATGTATAAGTTATAAGTCAAGACTTTGATGGAGTACTGTCCACTCATCTGGTGCAGTTCTAATAAGACTAAATAAAATCAGCAGCAATCAATACAAAGTTGCCCATTTGATTGGCACCCCATCTAACATCTTAAAAATTCCTTTCCTCTGCCACTGTCCCAGGATGGCAGCAATATCCATTATATAAAGATGCACTGCTACAACTTGCCAAGGTTCTGATGACAGCACCTTCCAAACCCACAACCTCTACAACCTAGATGTGTAAGGGCAGCAAATGCATGGGAACATTACGACCTGTATGTTCCCTTGCAAGCCACATACAACGCTGACTTCAAACTATATCATGAGTTCTTCTCTGTAGCTGGGTCTAAATCTTGGAACATTTTTCCCTTCATCCCAGTGGATACACCTACACCAGTTGGGTATCCCTACACCACAGTTGTTGAAGAGAATGGCTCATCATCACTTTCTCAAAGGCAATATAGGAACAGACAACAAACACATGTGAGATGCTTAATGAAATAATTTTTAAAAAATCAAATCCTTTCGGAGGTTCCAATGACATCATAGGAACCTGATGTGCATTTGCTCAAGAGTTTACCTTGGTTTTAGAGGGTGCCTAGGACACCTAAAAAATTAAGACTACAGAGGGTGGCAAGCTAAAAGAATTGGACAGCACGATTCCTAATTCAATTTTAATTCCACTGCCTCCCCGCTCCTGCTAAATGAGGAAATGAAGATTGTCAGGCACTAACTGTAGGCATCCTTGTAGTGTCCAAGGAATTGATTGGTGGGAGTATTTCGCTCCCAAAGTTTAGCAGCGGATATGTTAGCTAATTCTTGAGGTTAAATGAAAGTTGTCCATAAACACATACTGGTGTTTATAGAGTAAAATTTTGATTATATATATCCATGTTAAGATTATCTTTACAATAATGGGACTCATTCGAAAGCAGAACTGCGACAATTCAAAGAGAGAGATGTTTGCGTTATGGCATTAGTTATTGTTCAGTTGTTAGTGGACAGTTAAATTTAATTGACTTAAACACTATAGACAGTACAGGAAAATTTCCAAAGGGTCTTCCCAACCCCCAGCTATAATTTTGGTGAAAGATCAGGGAAAACACTAGAAAAAGTCATTAAATCCAATTTTTGACCCTTTTCGATGTTGTTCCACATGATATGATAACCTCCCATCACAGGACTCCGGTAGGAATTCAAAGCTTGTACTAATGTAATTGATATACCAATGATAACTAAGCAATTTTGTTCCAGTAAAGGTTTTCTTTAAAATAAACATGAATGTGCATATTCTATAAATGTTTCACAAATTGCAATCTATCATAGTTTTGTTTTAATGATTTGAACAAATAAGGTCACACAGCGAGCTAGCTGTTGCCTTATTCAGAGAGATGTGTGTGTCATATCCAAACACACAGATAAATCTGCATGCATAATGCCAGTATACTGGCAAGACTAAATGGATCTGTTCTTTTGTTTGCCTCTGCAGATTTACTGTAGTGTTCGCGTTAATCAAGGGCCTCCTGAAGCCACTTGCATGTGGCTCAACAATGCCAGGCTTGTGTATGACAACAGTCACTATTTATTACTTGTCAGGCTTTAAACGTTCCTGCTTGTGCCACAGATTCCTACCATGGATCCCTGCAACAGTACCTCAATTCGCTCTATGAGATAAATCATCTGTGAAAGAATGCATGACATGCTAATGTAATGCAGGTAATATTGATTTCTAGAAGCTGTGAAGCCTGAGCTCCTTTGATAACATTGAACAGCTCATGATTTTCAAGCAGTGAGACAAAAGCACCTCTAGTTGTTCAGTTAACATTAAAGGTGCTGTGTTGTCGTTAACATGTCAAATGCAGTTGCTTTGCAGTGGTGTTACCCGACCTATAGTTCCTCATCATATTCTATGTTTTTCCATGGTTTCCATTCTTTCTTCCTCCCCTTTTATCCTGTTGTCATCCTTGCATCACTTTATATCCAAATCTTGGCGATGCTTCTCTCTCTATTTCTTCCTTAAAATCTGCTTCCCACCATTTACTATCAATATTTGTTTCTATTCCTTTCTTCCTCAAGAAGTTTTTAGTTTTCTCATAAATGCACCTATTACATCAGGTGCTAGTGAGTCCAATTCTCACCTGTCTCTGAGCAAAAAAGACTCTGCTGTATTCCTTATTGGACCTTAGTGATCAGCTTACATTTATGGCCCCTAGTTTTAAACTCAACACAGGACTTTGGAAATTAGAAGTGCAATGAAAATTGTCTTCAGGGAATATTTTACTAAAACAAAAAAAAACTGGACTCTGTCTAGACTGAAGGTAAATTGATTTCAGTAAGTATAACACAAAATTATGAAAATCCTGGATTTTCCTATCGAACCCAAGGCCTTCTAGCTGCTATTGTCAAGAGTTATTTTATAGTCTTGTCTTTATGTATTGTTCCTCTTATGTATTGTTCCTCTTATACATAATGATTAAGATCACTTCTTCATGACCAATGAATTGAGTTCTGGCAGTGGATCCATATATCTAGAACCTCTTGTCTCTGGGTCCATCCTGCGTTGCCATCTTGTTTCCCCCTTTGCTGTTCTGTCTGTTTATTAGCATTTCACACATTTTACTGCAATATCTCCTTGCTGGACTTTTAAAATTCTTTCATGGAGTATGACTATTGCAGGCAAGGTCATGATCCATCAATGTATTGTCCTTCAGAAGGTGATGGTTAGCTGACTCCCAACACACCCACCACAACTCCTCACAGTTTTCCTTCCTTGTCAATGCTGCAGCTTCAAATCCATTATGAATAAGCTTTTGGCTACTGTCATATCCACCACAGTGCCCTCAATTGGCTGTGCAAGACCAGCACTATCAACAGAAATAAAAACAAACAGTGTGAAAGAAACTCTGGTCTGGCAGCCATGTGTGGAGAGAAAACCAACGTTAACATTTTGATTGCCTTGAATTTTCTCTGGAACTGCTGTTTCTCACTGCACGGGTGCTGTCAGACTTGAAGAGTTTCTCCGATACTTATTGCTTATATTTCAGATCTGCTGTACTTTGTTTTTATTACATCAGTATTAACTGCCTTGTTACACTGTACTGGATTTCTTCCATTCACACTTCTTTAGTTAAGTAGCCTTCTCTAACTTTCTTTCTGTTCCTTTTAACATTCTCCTGTCCTCTCTCACAATCAACTACTACTGATTTATTTTGAACTGCCCATCATTGTATCTCAGCTTCCAAAATCTTTGCTGGGAACCAAACAACATCTCTGTTATAAGACACTGACCCACTTCTTCTCCCTGATGCCCCCTGCATTTAGGCATACATTCCTCTACATTTCCTAGCTACGCCAACAGTGCAGTAGCACAGTTTTCTGACTGGACCAATGTTTTGTCATCTTTTAGATACCTTGCCTTATACCACCTATTTGACTTCATTGCCTAAAATGTCATGGTCTACCACAATGTCCAATAATTCCACTGAAAGTGAATGTGAGAACTAGATTTGAAAGTAGCATCCCACAATATGTAGAGAAAAAACTGAAAAATGAGCCCCATTTTCAAAGGAGCATCCAATCTCAACTGAATGTGTCCAACTTGTTATTTATTTCCCTAAATAGTATTTTGGTTTGATTCGCATCATTTCAACAAATCATACGGCAATAGCTTTGTGTTGTGGCAGTACAGGATGGTGGTGGTCTGGTTAATAATGACACTGGCCTAGTAATACTAGATGAATGTTCTGATGATGTGAGTCCAAACTCCACCTTAGCAAATACTGTAATTTAAAATCAGTTGTTGGAATATAAAGTGTACATATTTAATACTGTTGGAATATAAATAATGGTGGCCATGATAACTATTACTGATGTTTGTAAAAAAAAATCTGGTTCACTGATACTGTTCAAGGAAGGAAATGTGTCACCTTTATCTAGTTTGGCCTACATTTGACTCCAGATCCATGACTATGTGCTTGATGCTAAACTGTCACTGAAATGGCCCAGAAAGCAATTTGGTTCATGGGCTATTAATAATGAGTAACAAATGTTGGCTTTTTCAGTAGTACTGGATTAGTGGTGCTGGAAGAGCACAGCAGTTCAGGCAGCATCCAAGGAGCTTCGAAATCGACTTTTCGGGCAAAAGCCCTTCATCAGGAATAAAAGAAGTGAGCCTGGAGCGTGGAG
>NC_057729.1:31125835-31129740 GCF_004010195.1 Chiloscyllium plagiosum
AATAAAGGCAGTGAGCCTGGAGCATGGAGAGATAAGCTAGGCTCACTGCCTTTATTCCTGATGAAGGGCTTTTTCCCGAAACGTCAATTTCAAAGCTCCTTGGATGCTGCCTGAACTGCTGTGCTCTTCCAGCACCACTAATCCAGAATCTGGTTTCCAGCATCTGCAGTCATTGTTTTTACCTTTTTCAGTAGTACCCACATCCTATGAAAGAATAAAGAAAAAAAAGATGATAACTACATTAATGTTCTTGCTAGAGCATCTATTTAGGGCTGGAGACAGGAACAAACAAAACTTGATCTCAGTGGCAGCAGGTAAGCTGAAGGAACAGGTCACCCTGGGACTCAAACTCATTACCATCTGGTTGGGAGGCAGAGACTCCACCACCTGTGTTCCTGGGATACCGACAGATGTGCATACTGAAGAGAAGCTGAACTCCATCAACTAATTAAGTTCTACGAACTGAAAACACTCTCAACCTTAAGCAGAAGGTAGTAAATTTCACAGTAAAATGCCCAAAAGACACACTTTATATTCTGAACTAAATGTACAAGTATAACAATGACACATGTTCTTTCTCCTTAGAAACATGGCCATGTTCATTCTATTTCTAAGAAATGTTACTTTTCTTGATCTTCCAATGCCAGTCTAGTGGCCATACATTAGCAAATTCTCAAGTTTTGGACACAGCTATATACAGTTAAATTATACATTACTTTGAAGATTCTTCCTTGATCTATGCACAGTAATTAGCTCTTTATTTCTGAGTTGAGGTGCCAGTTATACAGCTGAATTTTACTTCTGTATTGTGGGCTAACGAGGGAGCTATTACCATCGCCATATGGGAGTAATGTGGTCAGTTGACCTTGATCATGCAGTGGCCAGTCAGGTGATGACCTGGAAGCAAGGGGCCCATTCAACGTGAGCATGAGGCACCGATCTTGACATTACTTGACTGAACTCAGGCTCTAGTGCCGTTTTGCAGTGCTGGCTTATTTATGGGCAATGCTGAAGCCACCTGTAGATCATTCATGGAGCTGTTATTTAGTTCTGTCAGATCTGAAAGAGAAACTGAAACAGATAAATAACAAAGAAATTTCAGCAGGTCAGGAAAAATGTGTGGAGGGAGAAATCTATTGAAATTTCAGTCAAAATGACCTTTCAGCAGAACTGACAAAAGGAAGAAATGTAATTGCTTTTAAAGTCAGGTAAAAGAAGAGGAGGCAAGAATGAAAGAAAAGTTCTGTATTGGTTGGAATTGTAGGGATTAAATTACAAAAAGCATTAGATGGTGCAAAAGCCAAAGAGAGGGACAATGGGTAGAATAATATAAAGTCCCAATGAGATGTGAATGAAAAAACAACAACCACCTGAATGTAACATAAAGGGATAAAGAAAGAACCAAAACAAGATTGGTCTAGCAAACTAAGAAGAGCAACATAATATAACAATATGGAGGTAGAAATTGTTGTTTGAAATTGTTGAATTTAGCATTGAATTTGGAGGATAGTCAAGTAAAAAGATAAGGTACTATTCTTTGAGTTTGAGTTGAGCTTCACTGGAATACTATAGCAAGCCATGGACAGACAGGTCAGAATGGGAAAATTAAAATGATAAACAAAGGCAAATCAGGGTTGAGCTTGTGCTATGAACAGTCCCCAATTCAATGTGGTTCTAGATGGAATACCTTAAATTGTCAAGCTCCTGGGTGAGGAGGGAAAACTGGCTCCCTATTTTTTTCCACCTCTTTTGGCTGTTTACAAGATCAATTTGAAAAGGATGCCATTCTCCCAAAGCAAATTAATTTATATTTTAAAAGGAGCCAATTTAACCAGGTTTTCTTGAGTTAATAAAAGAGTAAGTATATTAGAACTAAATGTAAGAATAAATAATAATACAACATACACACAGACAGATTAGAAAGGAAAAGTAAGTTTAAATAAAGAAAAACGTTAAAAGAGATATATGAATCAGGTTCTGTGTTCTATGAAGAGTACATGATGGGACCTTATTGCCATTTTATTGGTTAATACCAATAGTACTAATGTTCGTAGGTGTGCAGTTGATTTTGAGATACCTCAAATATTCTGCCTGCATTCCTAAACAGCTTTTGATTAATTTGCTTAAAGTAACCCTTCTACTTATCTCACTAGATTTTTTTGTATGCACTAATTATGGCTTACATGATGTTAGAACAAAAGGGCTGGATATTCTGAGGAGCAACAATCCATGCATGATGTCACTCTGCCCATTTTTTTTATGAAAGAATGGAGCAGTACATTTCGGAGAAGAGATTCTATCAAGCTCCTGCAGATAATTGGAGCTGCACTCACCTTCTGACTGGTGTTTTGTTGTGTAGAACCTCTGAGGAGGGCTTACCATACCCCATTTTCATTACATTTGGTTGCAGTATTTTGAAATTTGAAGGCAGCCACTTCGACTATTGCTTTCAAATGGTACATAAGGTAAGCGTGATGCTAAGCTGCTTGGGAGAGTAGGGTGCCAGGTAAGTAAGATGCCATGTGGGAATGCTACTTTGATGTCAGATAAATAGGCTGCCAGCACAGTAAAGAGTAGGCTGCAGCAGGGATATAAACCAGAAGGATGGGATCAGTTCCAGTTAAATAAGGAGTGAGGTGAGCAGGGCGCTTGGTAAGTTGGGTGTCAGCTGGATAGAGTGCCAGATTGATAGTACCGGCTATGTAGAATGTCAGGTGGATAAAGTGTAAGAGTGCCAGCTGGGAGAGGTGCCAGCTGAGTATAGAGTAGGGTGCTGGGTTAGCATACCAGATGGGTAGGAGGCAAGTGCTGGTTAGGCAGGGTGTCAGGTAACCAAAGTGCCAACAGGGTGTGGGGTAAGTTACTATATGACTAGGGTGACAAGTGAGAGAGGGTAAGGTGCCAGGGTGCATGATGCAAGGGAGCCAAGTAGGTTATTCAGTATTTAGGGTAGTCAGGATTAGTGATCAAAATTGGTTCCGGGGATTTGTGGAGGGTGGATGTTAGGGTTGGGACCAACAGTAGGAGAGTGGGTCAGATCGGGTCCAGTGGTCAGGTATGGAGTTGGGTCCAATGGGGCAGGAGATCTGATTGGTTGGATCTGATGGGGCATAGTTAGGGGTGAGCCCAGCCTGAGGAAGCAGAAGGTAGGTGGTGGTGGACGTGGGGTCATGCAAGGAGTGGGCCAGGTTGGGCTTTTGCAGGGGCGTGGGCAGTTGGATTTCGGTCCCAACATAGAAGGGTGTCAAGTCAGGTCCAACGACAAGAGGTGAGTGGCAGTGGAACGGGGTTCATGTATAGAGCAGGGACGGGAATGTAGGGTCCCAGGAATATCAGGTCAGGGTCTGGAGGCATAAGGGATCTGAGGGTGAATTAGTTGGGGGTCTGTGAGGTAAATATTGGGTCAGTTAAATAGTCATTCAGGAATTAGACTATATTTTTAATAGTCTAAGTGTTCCTGAGTAATTATTTACTTAACTCAATTGAAGCTCTCTGAATATTCTGATTTAAATAGAGTTCTACATGGTCCTTATGTGTTACTCTTAAGTAGCTGAAAATGTGTTGCTGGAAAAGCGCAGCAGATCAGGCAGCATCCAGGGAACAGGAGAATCGACGTTTCGGGCATAAGCCCTTCTTCAGAAATGAGGAAAGTTTGTCCAGCAGGCTAAGATAAAAGGTAGGGAGGAGGGACTTGGGGGAGGGGCGTCGGAAATGTGATAGGTGGAAAGAGGTCAAGGTGAGGGTGATAGGTCAGACTGGGGTGGGGGCGGAGAGGTCGGGAAGAAGATTGCAGGTTAGGAAGGCGGTGCTGAATTCGATGGATTTGACTGAGACAAGGTGGGGGGAGGGGAAATGAGGAAACTGGTGAAACCCGAGTTCATCCCTTGTGGTTGGAGAGTTCCTAG